>NW_026115088.1:2049633-2167501 GCF_025201925.1 Gopherus flavomarginatus
GCGTCCAGGCTGAAGGGGTAATGGGAGTGCTTAAGGGATCGGGGCTGACACAGATACCTACGTCCAGGGTCTAGGGGTCCCGAGGGGATTGGGGTTTGAGGGGGGAACAGATACCTACGTCATAGCTGGAGGTGTCTTGGGTGGTTTAGGAGGTTCGTTGGAGTCACAGATACCTAAGTCCAGGCTGTAGGGGTTCCTGGGGCATTCAGGGATTTCTGGGGGTCACAGATACCTACATGCAGACTGGAGGGGTCTTGGAGCGCTTAGGAGATTTATGGGGGGCACAGAAACCAACATACTGGCTGTAAAGGTCCCTGGGGGGCTTTGTGGGTTCGGGGGGCACAGATACCAATGTCCTGGCTGTAGATGTTCCTGGGGTACATAGAGGGGCTGTGGTCGCACATAACCCTACATCCAGGCTGTCGGGGTCCCGGGGGCCCCTGGCCAAATTGGGTCCCCCTGGAAAAGTCTCCCTCACGGTGGCCCCAGGGCTGGAGGAGCTCCCACTCCCTGATATGGCGCAGAGGCTGCAGCAGGGGCACAGAGCTTCTCTGGTGTCAGGGCCACAGCGGGGCAGGGGTAAAGGAGTGAGACCAGAGAAGCTCTGTGCCCCTGCTGCAGCCCCCAGGTAATAGAAGGGAGTGGGAGCTCTTCCAGCCCTGAGGCCACCGTGGAGGAACATCTACAGCCAGGACATTGGTATCTGTCATACATTAGAAGCAAGAGGAAGACTAAGGACAGGGTAGGCCCACTGCTCAGTGAGGAGGGGGAAACAGTAACGGGAGACTTGGAAATGGCAGAGATGCTTAATGACTTCTTTGTTTCAGTCTTCACTGAGAAGTCTGAAGGAATGTCTAGTATAGTGAATGCTTACGGGAAGAGGGTAGGTTTAGAAGAGAAAATAAGGAAAGAGAAAGTAAAAAATCACTTAGAAAAGTTAGATGCCTGCAAGTCACCAGGGCCTGATGAAATGCATCCTAGAATACTCAAGGAGTTAATAGAAGAGGTATCTGAGCCTCTAGCTATTATCTTTGGGAAATCATGGGAGACGGGGGAGATTCCAGAAGACTGGAAGGGGGCAAATATAGTGCCCATCTATAAAAAGGGAAATAAAAACAACCCAGGAAACTACAGACCAGTTAGTTTAACTTCTGCGCCAGGGAAGATAATGGAGCAGGTAATCAAAGAAATCATCTCCAAACACTTGGAAGGTGGTAAGGTGATAGGGAATAGCCAGCATGGATTTGTAAAGAACAAATCGTGTCAAACTAATCTGATAGCGTTCTTTGATAGGATAACGAGCCTTGTGGATAAGGGAGAAGCGGTGGATGTGATATACCTAGACTTTAGTAAGGCACTTGATACGGTCTCGCATGATATTCTTATAGATAAACTAGGAAAGTACAATTTAGATGGGGCTACTATAAGGTGGGTGCATAACTGGCTGGATAACCGTACTCAGAGAGTAGTTGTTAATGGCTCCCAATCCTGCTGGAAAGGTATAACAAGTGGGGTTCCGCAGGGGTCTGTTTTGGGACCGGATCTGTTCAATATCTTCATCAACGATTTAGATGTTGGCATAGAAAGTACGCTTATTAAGTTTGCGGATGATACCAAACTGGGAGGGATTGCAACTGCTTTGGAGGACAGGGTCAAAATTCAAAATGATCTGGACAAATTGGAGAAATGGTCTGAGGTAAACAGGATGAAGTTCAATAAAGATAAATGCAAAGTGCTCCACTTAGGAAGGAACAATCAGTTTCACACATACAGAATGGGAAGAGACTGTCTAGGAAGGAGTATGGCAGAAAGAGATCTAGGGGTCGTAGTAGACCACAAGCTTAATATGAGTCAACAGTGTGATACTGTTGCAAGAAAAGCAAACGTGATTCTGGGATGCATTAACAGGTGTGTTGTAAACAAGACACGAGAAGTCATTCTTCCGCTTTACTCTGCGCTGGTTAGGCCTCAACTGGAGTATTGTGTCCAGTTCTGGGCACCACATTTCAAGAAAGATGTGGAGAAATTGGAGAGGGTCCAGAGAAGAGCAACAAGAATGATTAAAGGTCTTGAGAACATGACCTATGAAGGAAGGCTGAAGGAATTGGGTTTGTTTAGTTTGGAAAAGAGAAGACTGAGAGGGGACATGATAGCAGTTTTCAGGTATCTAAAAAGGTGTCATCAGGAGGAGGGAGAAAACTTGTTCACCTTAGCCTCCAATGATAGAACAAGAAGCAATGGGCTTAAACTGCAGCAAGGGAGATTTAGGTTGGACATTAGGAAAAAGTTCCTAACTGTCAGGGTAGTTAAACACTGGAATAGATTGCCTAGGGAAGTTGTGGAATCTCCATCTGTGGAGATATTTAAGAGTAGGTTAGATAAATGTCTATTAGGGATGGTCTAGACAGTATTTGGTCCTGCCATGAGGGCAGGGGACTGGACTCGATGACCTCTCGAGGTCCCTTCCAGTCCTAGAGTCTATGAGTCTATGAGTAATCTGTGCCCCCCATAAACCACCTAATCCCCACGGGAACCCCTACAGCCAGGATGTTGGTATCTGTCCCCCTATAAATCTCCTAAGCCCTCTGGAACCCTTCCAGTCTGAACGTAGGTATCTGTGACCCCCAGAAATCCCCGAATACCCCAGGAACCCCTACAGCCTGGACTTAGGTATCTGTGACTCCAACGAACCTCCTAAACCACCCAGGACCCCTTCAGCTAGGACGTAGGCATCTGTTCCCCCCTCAACCCCCAATCCCCTCGGGACCCCTAGACCCTGGACGTAGGTATCTGTGTCCACCCCGATTCCCTAAGCACCCCCATTACCCCTTTAGCCTGGACGTAGGTATCTGTACTCCCACAAACCCCCTAAACGTCCCAGCGACCCCTTCAGCCTGGAAGTCCCTATCCGTGACACCCACGAACCTCTAACCTCCCAGGGATCCCTACAGCCTGGACACAGGTATCTGAGCACCCCACAAACCCCCTAAGCTCCTCGGGAAACATCCAGCCTGGATGTATCTGAGCCCCCAGGGAACCGCCTAATCTCCTCGGGACACCGACAGCCTGTACCTAGGTATCTGTGCCCCCTACAAACCCCATATAACCCCCAGGACCCATCCAGACTAGATGTAGGTATCTGTACCCCCACAGCCTCCCTGGGACTCCTACAGCCTGGAGGTTTGTATCTGTGCCCCTCATGAAACCCCAACCCCCCCTGTCCCCTCCAGACTGGACATAAGTATCTGTGCACCCCACGAACCCATAAGCACCTGTAGGGACGCCTACAGCATGGACTTAGGTATCTGGGGCCCCCCAAAACCCCCTAAGCCCACCAGGGACCCCTATAGCCTAGAGATAAGAATCTGTGCTCCCTGAACCCCATAAGCCCCCCCTGGACCCATCCAGCCTGGACTTAGGTATCTGTGCCCCACATGAACCCGCTAAGTCCCCCAGGGACCCTCCAGCCTGGATGGAAGTATCTGTGCCCCCCACAACCCCTAAGTGCCGAGAAACCCCTCCAGCCTAGAGGTAGTTATCTGTGCCCACCAGAAATCGCTTTAGCCCCCCCAGGGACCACTCCAGCCTGGATGTACATATCTGTGCCCCTCCCCACAAACCACCTAAGCCCCCCGGGACCCCTCCAGCCTGGATGTAGGTATCTGTGCCCCTCCAAACCCCTAAGCCCCCCCAGAATGCCTATAGCCTGGACGTAGGTATCTGTGTCTCCTACAGTACCACTAAGCCCCCACCCAGGGACCCCTCCAGGACATACATACGTATCTGTGCCCCTCATCAAGTCCCTATACCCCCAGGGATCACTGTGCTCACCACAACCCCCTAAGCGTCCAGGGACCCCTTCAGCCTGGACGTAGATATTGTTGTCCTCCAGGAAGCCTTTAATCCCCACCAGGACCTCTACAGCCTGGACGCAAGTACCTATGCCCCTCACAACCCCCCTAACTCTCCCAGGGTCCCGCCCATACTGGATGTAGATATCTGTGACCTTACGAACCCCCGTAAGCCCTCGAGGGATCTCTACAGCCTCCACGTAGGTGCGATGCTCTGTGCATTACCCTGTGTGGCCACATGGTGTCACTGTTGCTCCATGCAGGAAATGCTCTGTGCATTACCCTGTGTCACCACATGGTGTCACTGTTGCTCCATGCAGGAAATGCTCTGTGTATTACCCTGCGTGACCACGTGGTGTCACTGTTGATCCATGCAGGAAATGCTCTGTGCATTACCCTGTGTGGCCACATGGTGTCACTGTTGCTCCATGCAGGAACTGCTCTGTGCATTACCCTGCATGACCACATGGTGTCACTGTTGCTGCATGCAGCAAACGCTTTGTGCATTACCCTGCGTTGCCACATGGTGCCACTGTTGCTCCATGCAGGAAATGCTCTGTGCATTACCCTGTGTGGCCACACGGTTTCACTGTTGCTCCATGCAGGAAATACTCTGTGCATTACCCTGCGTAACCATATGGTGTCACTGTTGCTCCATGCGAGGAAATGCTCTGTGCATTACCCTGCGTGACCACATGGTTTCACTGTTGCTCCATGCAGGAAATGCTCTGTGCATTACCCTGCGTGGCCACACGGTGCCACTGTTGCTCCATGCGTGGACATGCTTTCTGCATTACCCTGTGTGGCCGCACGGTGTCACTCTTGCTCCATGCAGGAAATGCTCTGTGCATTACCCTGTGTGGCCACACGGTGTCACTGTTGCTCCATGCAGGAGATGCTCTGTGCATTACCCTGTGTGGCCACACGGTGTCACTGTTGCTCCATGCAGGAAATGCTCTGTGCATTACCCTGCATGGCCACACAGTGTTATTGTTGCTCCATGCGCGAAATGCTCTGGGCATTACTGTGATGGAGTGGGGACTGTCTGTGTGGGGGATGGGAGAGCAGGGGGTGACTTTAGGTGAGGGACAGGACCTAAGCCTGTAACTCGAGCTAGGCAGGGCTGAGAGAGTGAGCACCTTTGCCCGGGAAGCTGGACACAGGAAGGGGTCGGCTGGAGGGAGTTAGTTCAGGTTTTTTTTGGAGCTGGGTAGTTGGAATTCAGATAATCCCAAACTGGGAACTAAGCTTCCTGAACCCCCAGAAGGACTCGACTGACGGGTCCTGTTTGTGTCCCAAAGCCCTGCTGTATCCTTCGTTCCTGTTGGCCAAAACAACCCTCTGTTTTACTGGCTGGCTGAGTCACTGTGTGTCCCTGGAAGAGGGGTGCAGGGCCAGATTCCACCACACTCCATGACTCCCCCTAAGCCACTCTGGGACCCCTGCAGCTGGGACGTAGGTATCTGTGCCCCCCACCAAACCCCTGAGCCCCCCAGGGACTCCTACAGCCTGGGCCTAGATCTCTGTGCCCCCCAGGAACCTCCTCAAATCCCCAGTGACCCCTTCAGCCTGGACATAGGTGGAACCCGTCTGCCAGGCTGAATTGATAGCAGCAAGGACTGGGTTCAATACATAGGGGTCCCTTCCCTATTACGTAATGCAAACCAGATCGAGCCCTCACCCAGTGACATGGGAAAATTTTACATACACACCCCTAGGTGCCTCAAAGAGGCAATACTTCCCCTCTCGCAATCATAGAATCTGGGTATAGCAGAAAATGTTTAATAACGTGAGATAAACAACATAGCATTAAATTTGGAAAACACCTCAACTAGGCTGTGTCCTTTTCCCTGGGCTCTAGAATCTAGCAATCCCCAAATCACCCCAAGACTCCAAAGTACAATACCTCAAATATTTCAAGACTCCAGCAACCCCATAATCACCCACATTCCCGCAGCCCCAGAGTTCAAGAGTCTATCTGCCGGGTTTTCCCCCCTGCCAGCCTGGGTAGAAAGGGGCACCTTACGTGGTCCACTGCTGTCTGCCCTGCCTCTCCGTGGGATTCTGCTTCTACCTTTCCCACAAACTGCTCAGCTCAGTCCACCAGCTGCTCTGCTCCACCAGCCAACCTGTGATCTCCTCTAGCTGTCTCCAAAAACTGCTTCGCTTACTTCACTTCGTGAGCCATTCCAAGTGTTCCACAAACTGCTCTTCTCCATCAGCTGCTCTGCAATATAGTTTCAAACTCCCCCACTATTTAACACAGCACTTCAATGACTTTAGCTCAAGAACCTGGATCTTCAGTTATTAAGAAATTCAACAACCACATCTACTATTCAACTGTTAAAAGAGAAGAAGATGTAATCGGTGTTTCTGGCTCATCCAAGGAGCCCACTCCCTTGTCTAGTGAGTGCCACTCAACTGATGATGAGAATCCCTGTCTCAAAGCTGTTTCACAGTTCCTCATCCACACAATCAGGGTGTCACACTCCACATCTCACACCCCAACAACAAATAAACTGGGGATACCATAGCTGCCAAAGTAACCATCCCAGGCTGCCGTGGCCGTGTCACGCACGGTGAGTGTGTCTATGCAAACATGATCAGACCCTGAAATCCTTTTCCACACTCGCCATAATTCACCACCAGATGTGAGGGTAGAGTTCATCCTGCTTCTGCTTACATAGGTATCTGTGCCCCCCACAACCCCCTAATCCCACCAGAACCCATCAAGCCTGGATAATGGTATCTGTGCTCTCCACAAACCTCTAAGCCCCCCAGGGAACCCACAAGCCCAGATGTAGGCATCTGTATGCCCCACACACCCCTTAATACCCACAGGAACCTTCCAGACTGTAGCTAGGTATCTGTGACCCCTAGAGCCCCACAAAGTCCCTCCGGACCCCTACAGCATGGATGTTTGTATCTGTGACCGACAAAAACCGCCTAAGCTACCCAGGGCCACCTACCATCAGGATGTAGGTATCTGTTCCCCCCCCCAAACACACCTAATCCCCCCGGAACCCCTCCAGCCTAGATGTAGGTATCTCTGAACCCACAAATCCGCTAAGACATGACAGGACCCCTCCAGCATCGACATAGGTATCTGTGCCCACACAACCCTCCTAAGACCCCCAAAACCCCTCCAGCCTAGACGCAGGTATCTGTGCCCAGCATGAACCCCCTAAGGTCCCTAAGACCCCTCTTGCCTGGATGAATGTATCTGTGCCCCTTACAAACCCCTAAGCCCCCCCCAGGATCCCTATAGACCGGACGTAGATATCTCTGCACCCTCACGAACCCACTAATCCTCCCAGCGACCCCTACAGCATGGAAGTAGGTATCTGTACCCCAAAATTCCCCAAAGCAACCCCAGGACCCCTACAGCCTCGATATAGGTATCTGTGCCCCCGCACAACTCCCTAATACCCCCAGAACTCCTCCAGCCTGGACGTAGATATTTGTGACTTCCAGGAACCCCCAAAGCCCTCCCCAGGACATCTCCAGTCCCTACAAAGGTATCTCTGCCCCCCACCAGCCTTCTAAGACCCATAGGGCCCCCACCAGCCTGGTTATAGCTATGTGTACGCCACACAAACCCCCTAAGCTCCCCAGGGCCCCCTCCAACTGGTACGTAGGTATCTGCGCAACCACAAACCCTTAAGTCCCCCAGGGACCCCTCCAGACCATACGTAGGTTTCTGTGACCCTTAACAAATCCTTAAACCCCCAGGGACCACTACAGCATGGACGTATGTATCTATGCTCACCACAACCCCGTAAGCCATCCAGGGACCTCTCCAGCCCTGACGTAGATATTTGTGCCCCTCATGAAGCCCCTAATGCCCACCAGAATGTCTCCAGCCTGGACGTAGCTATCTGTGCCCCCCACGACCCCTAAGTCCCCCAGGGATCTCTACAGCCTCTACATAGGCGTGATGCTCTGTGCATTACCCTGCATGGCCACATGTTGTCACTGTTCCTCTATGAGAGAAATGCTCTGTGCATTACTCTGCGTGGCCACATGGAATCACTGTTGCTCCATCCAGGAAATGCTCTGTGCATTTCCCGGCATGGCCACATGGTGTCACTGTTGCTCCATGCAGGAAATGCTCTGTCCATTACCTGGTGTGGTCACAAGGTGTCAATGTTGCTCCATGCGGGAAATGCTCTGTGCGTTACCCTGCCTGGCCACACGGTGTCACTCTTGCTCCATGCAGGAAATGCTCTGTGCATTACCCTGTGTGGCCACACGGTGCTACTGTTGCTCCATGCAGGAAATGCTCTGTGCATTACCCTGTGTGGCCACATGGTGTCACTGTTGTTCCATGCGGGAAATGCTCTGGGCATTACTGTGATGGAGTGGGGACTGTCTGTGTGGGGGATGGGAGAGCAGCGGGTGACTTTAGGTGAGGGACAGGACCTAAGCCTGTAACTTAAACTAGGCAGCGGGGAGGGGGTCAGCACCTTTGACCAGGAAGGTGAATAAAGGAAGGGGCTGGCTGGAGGGAGTTAGTTCAGTTTTGGTTTGGAGCTGGGTTGTTGGAATTCAGGGAATCCAAACTGGGAACTAAGCTTCCTGAACCCCCAGAAGGACTCGATTGAGGGGTCCTGGTTGTGCCCAAAAGCCCTGCTGTATCCCTCGTTCCTGTTGGCCAAAACAACCTTCTGTTTTACTGGCTGGCTGAGTCACTGTGTGTCCCAGGAAGAGGGCTGCAGGGCCAGATTCCACCACACTACGTTACACCCCCTAAGTCCCTTTGGGACCCCTACAGCCTGGACGTCTGTATCTATGCTCACCACAACCCCCTAAGCCATCCAGGGACCTCTCCAGCCCTGACATAGATATTTGTGCCCCTCATGAAGCCCCTAATGCCCACCAGAATGTCTCCAGCCTGAACTTAGGTATCTGTGCCCCCACAAACCCCCTAAGCCCCCGAGGGACCTATACAGCCAGAACATTGGTATCTGTACCCCATATAGACTCCACAAGCCCCTTGCGACACTCCAGTGTGCACGTAGGTATATGTGCCCCTCAGAAACCCTCTAAGCCCCCAGGAACCCCTACAGCCTGGACATAGGTATTTGCACTCCCACAACCCCCCTAACCCCCCCCTCCCGGGACATCTACAATCTGGACGTAGATATCTGTGCCCCTCACGAAACCTCTAACCCCCCCTGGGAACGATACAGCCTGGACATACGTATCTGTGCCCACTCGAACCCCTAAAACCCACTGGTACCCCTACAGCCTGGACATCATTGGTGTCTTTGGCCCCCACAAATCCCCTAAGACTCCCAGGATGCCTCCAGCCTGGACGTAGGTATCTTTGCCCCCCACTAACCCCCTAAGCCCCCCTGGTAACCCTACAGCCTGGATGTAGGAATATGTGCCCCCCACGAACCCTCTAAGCCCCCATGGGACCCCTAGAGCATGGAGATTGGTATCTGTTTCCCCCCCAAACTCTCTAAGCCCCCCAGGGACCGCTATGGCCTGGACATAGGTATCTGTGCACCCCAAGGCCCCTAAGATCCCCCGGACCTCTGCAGCCTGGCTGTAGGTGTGACGGTGCTGCCCGTGGGAGCCAGCTCAGCTCACTCAATCAGAGTGAATTGCAAACAAAACAGGGCAGACAAATCCCAAACGCTGCTGGTTATTTCAATACTTAGATTTACCAAGCCAGCACAAAACAGCTTCTGTAGTACCTCACTGGTTACTTAGAAGTTTAAACCACGCAGTTCCCTTAAAGTACCCAGCCTCAGGCCTCCGTCCAGACACACCTGTTAGATATGATGATGATTCCTGAAAATCTTACTTCATCATATAAAAGAAAAGATTCTTCCGATCCCAAAGGATCAGCCACATAACCAGGTTCAATTATAACTTAGATTTTACCTAAAAGACATGCTATAGCCAATTCTTATTAACTAAGCTAAAATTTATTAGAAAAGAAAAGAGAGAGAGTGAGTGTTGGTTAAAAGATTAATAGACATATAGACTTGAATTCAATTTTTGAGGTTCAGATACAAAGTAGAGATGAGCTTGTAGTTGCCAAAAGTCCTTTTAGAAATAGTCCATAGGTTATAATCCAATGTCCATATTCAGGGTGGCTCCAGTCAATGACTGGGGATCTCAATCCTTGTGGCTTAAGGTTTCCCCCTCTTGAAACCCAAAGCAGATCTGAGATGAAGAAGGATCGTGTCCCAGGTTCTTAAACATTTCCAGCAGCCTTTCAGCCTGAGAAAACAATAGGCTTAACTCTTCTTCCAAACATCCTGGCAATTAGTACATCCATCAAACAGTTCAGATACAGATTACCACAACCTTCAAAGAGACACAGACAATAATACTATTTCACTCAAGTATCATCATAAATGTTAATATTCTTTTTTTGCTCTTTGAATTAAAACTATAGCAATAGACAAGACTTGTTTGCTGACATCACAAGACCTGAGCAAACACCTCCCCTTCTACCTCTAACACTGCAGACTTGCATTTCAAAGCTCTGTTCATTTACATATCTTGTTAACCAGTTTTTAAGGTTCACCCACGGGTCAGGTCAGTCGGTGAGGTGAGTTAATTAACTCTTTCTGGCCCTGAGATATTAGATTATACTTATAATGTCACAGTCTCGGTGAGTTGACTGCTGCAGCTCCCCGTAGACTCTGCCTGCGCCTCTCACCGAGCTGGAGTACAGCAGGCGAGGGGAGAGCACTCAATGTATTGCATCTACACTAGACGCGATATATCAACCCCCGCTGGATCGATCGCTGCCCACCGATTCGGCAGGTGGTATAGACATACCCCGAGTATCTGGTGATCGGAGCTGGACCCCCGAGGGGGACACATTGAAGGAACTCAGGGGTTAAGGTGCCTCTATTATCAACTGTCAGGACTGCTGTGGCTCAGAGGAGGGTGCTTGACTGCCTGGCAGGCTTAGGCGCCTCAAGCCTTGGAGGTGGGAGAAGTGAAGCGGCCACGGCGTGCTCGGGGTGCTCGTGCTCGGAGCAGGGGTGAGCTCGGGCGACGGGGGTGCCGCAGGGCAGAGCAGGAGAGTTGCCACAAGAGGGGAGCCTCAGGGTGGAGGGGGGAGCTGCCACGGGTGGGGCGCCTCAGGGCAGGGGTGCGGGGGGGGAAGGGTGCAAGGTGGAAGTTTCGCCTAGGGCATGAAACTTCCTTGCACCGGCCCTGCCCCACGCCCTGCCTGCAGCCAGCCCTGCACCCCCTGCCCTGCCCTGCCGGCAGTCAGCCTCTGTCTCCAGCCAGCCCTGCACCTTCTGCTTTGCCTGCACCAGCCGCATCCTCCCTGCCCTGTCTCCAGCCAAACCCTGATGCACCCCCCTGCCTGAAGCCAGCCAGCCACGCAGCCCTTGCCCTGCCTGAAGCCAGACCCTACCTCCAGCCAACCCCACATCCACTGGTGCCCTGCACTTCCCAGGGCAGTAACCCTGCACATCTGCTTCAATGAGGGGGGCAGGGAGCAGCTGGGACCCACACATGTGCACACCCTAGGGTGACCAGACAGCAAGTGTGAAAAATCGGGAGGGCGTGGGGGGTAAATGGATCCTACATAAGACCCCAAAATTCGGACTGTCCCTATAAAATTGGGACATCTGGTCACCACAGCACACCCCCAGGACTCCTGAGTTCCATTGCTGGGTTTCCTATTGGTTCCTCTGCTGGTTGTTTTCCTTTTTCTGGGGACTTTGGGCAAGTTGCTCCCCACTCTCGGGCTCTGTCCCCAGCAGTCAAATGGGGATTTCATACCTTCCCGCTATTGGAAAGTGCTGGGAGAATCCCCCAGCAAAAGCTGCTCTGACAGTGCTAAGCAGCATCTGACCATTCAAGGTCGGAGCTCACTGCCCAGGAGGAGTGCTTGGCTCTGGGGTTTCACTTCAGCCCAGTGTAGAGAGAGAGCCCTAACCATGGAGTTTGGCTCAAGAAGACCAAGTCTCCAATTTGTTAAGGGTGTTTTGAATTTCAATCCTGTGCTCCAAAGTGCTTGGTGTCAGTTGTAAACTTTAGGGGCATACTCTCCACTCCATTTTCCAAATCATTCATGAAAATATAGAATAGTACCTGACACCGGACTGATCCCTGCCAGACCCACTAGGTTCACCCTCCCCGTTGGGCAGCTAAACATGGAGAAGGGCTCCTGGAGTCTTGGCTTTCAACCAGCTCTGCACCCACATTACACTGATTGCAGCTGGACTACATTTCCCTCGTTTGCTTCTGAGAATGTCCTATGGGACTGTGTCAAAAGCCTTAGTAACACCAAGCTAGATCCCATCTATTGTTTACTCACCTCTACCAGGCCAAAGAAGGAAAGAGAATTGGTTTGGAATGATTTGTTCTTGACAATTCCACGCTCACTAGTCATAAGAACCAAATCATCCTGTAGGTGCTGCTGACAAACTGAGTGTTTAAGAATGTATTGCAGGATCTCTCCAGCTATGGCAGTCAGGCTAGCTAGTCTGTAAGTCCCAGAGGTCTTTTTGTTCCCCTTTGAAAGATAGGTCCTGTCTTGTTCATGGATGGGAAGATGTTCTTTTTCAGGGGTCTCAGATGAGAACTGGGGCACAACACCTGGTTTGTTAAGGCCACAAAAACGGAGGCAGGAACCTCTTCTCTGCTGCTGGCAAAGAACCACAGGTACCTAAAAGATAGGGACTCACATCTTTGAATGGGCTTTAAAAAGGCAGTGGTTAATAAGTTTGGCCCCGACCATTTCTTGTTTCCACAGACTAGACATTTTAGCAAACTTTAGAATTCCTTGGTGCTAAACACTGTGAAACTCCCCTTTCTCCTTCACAGAGGGCTTTAATACCCCTTATCTCACTTGGGCTCTAAACTGCCCATAGTTCGAGAACTGTTCCTGTTCCGATTGGACAGATGGGAGAAGGGAAGTGACCTACCCAAGGCCTACACAACAAGGCGATGGCAGAGCCAGAAAGAGAAGCAACCAGTTCTGACTCCTGTTCTAACAGATGAAAACCCCCAGAGCCCAGGAATCGAGATGGTGGGAAAATTTCATTCAAACCGTTTCTGTCCGAAAATCCCATTTAGACTAAACCAGTTTGTTTCTCAAAATCATAACAAGTGGGATGAAAGATCTTTGCAAAAATATTTTGTTGCAAAACAAAAGCATCTCCTCTTTGTCAGAGTGTTAAATTGTCTCCTCGCACACAAAGAGGAGACACTTACATCTCAACCATTAGATAAGATGCTTCAATCTGAGCTAAGTCGTTGCTACTATTAACAATTTCAAAATAAAAAAATACAAATAAAATAGACTATTTCAGCTAATCTATTATGTCATAATCTGGGAAACTTCATATTATGCACTACTTCTAGTGACACTCCCAAATGGATCCGCATCCTTCACCCACCATGAGGTAGGTAAGAGCGGATCATTATTATCCCTACTTGAAAGAGGGAGAAGCTCAGGCTGAGAAAGGAGAATTGACTTGTCTTAGGTCACACAGCCCGTCAGAGGCAGTGTTGGGAATAGGACCGAAGAGCCCTGATTTTCAAACAAACCTTCGGATCTTGAATTTCAGACATTGAATGACCTGAATACTGTGCTCTCAGATGAGCTCCAGACCAACAACAGTGACAGTAATTATTCAGCAAGTATTTGAGGAGAACTGCAATGTTAGAGGGAATCATCAACTGCTCAGAGACAATTAATGCAGAGAAGCAGCAAAATTAATCAAAGATAGAACTGGTTCTGACTTATTTATTTGATCTTAAAGGAGAACAACAAGGACCTGAGTCTCCTCCCTGTCAATATCCCCCTGCTCAACCAATCAGGGTAGAGACGGAGGACGGGAGGCTGAGGGTTCTCACCAGAGAGCCCAAAGGATGGCCCAGGTCACCGGTGGGGATCACTGCCCGAGCACTATTTCAGTCCCACATTTTTGGGTGGACCTTCCATAGTGGGAGCTGCAGAGGACTTCCCTGCAACACACACACACACACCTCCGTCCTGTTGTTGGGAAGGGAACAGGAGAAAGGACAAAAGAAGCAAGAGAAGAAGAGGAGGGAGGGATGGAGGAAGAGGTGAAACAAAAAGGACAAACCCTAATGTCCCCAGCGATTCTAAGGGACAAAATCCCAGGTGCGCAATAAAATTCTGCCTCCTTAAGCTCGTGTTTTCCATGCCTAGAATTCACTTGTCACCAGATAGATCAGACTGAACAGGTTTCAAACCTCCAGGAGGCTCTTACCTTCTAAACAGGGACGGCTGTTTTCTAGTAAAATCACTACAAGGGAAGGAGGAAACTAGAAAGAGGTTCCTCCTGGCGCTCATGTCCATGACCCCAAATAATCTCTCAGTCCTCAAAGAGAGACCTGGAGAAGGAAACGTGCTGAAGCAAAGCCACAGAGGTCTCTGAGGTTTCCCTGGCCCCTCGCCCCTGTCCTGCCTGGCTGATGTCAGCATCTCTCTGTGAGGTCACCACCTCCCCACCACTTTTGACCAATAGTCTGAGGTCCTGCAAAAGGCCTTTGTGATGTCACTGACACACCCCTCCCTTGCTGGGCTAATGTCCTGCCCCTGGCCAGGCACTTTGGAGGTTTGAGCTACTCCCTGTGGATCACCCCACTCAAGGAGCGTTCGTTCTAGGCAGCAAGCCGGCTAGACAGGAAAACATCAGATGCTGCTCCCAATGCTACACTCAGTTTTTCAGAAATTAGTCGACTTCATGGTCAGAAGACACCATTAGAGCATCTAACCTGCATATCACAGGCCTCCTGTATGACATAACAGCTACTTTGGGGGCAAACACATTCCAGAAAGGCATCTAGTCTTCATTAAATGACATCAGGAGATGGTGAATCCACCACTTTCCTTGGTAGCTTGCTCCTGTGGTGAATCATCCTCGCTGTTGACTATTGTGCCTCAGTTGCAATATGAATTTGTCTCTTTTCACTTTCCAGCCATTGGGTCTTGTTATGCCTTTCTCTGCTCCATTCAAGAGCCCGTAAATACCCAATCTTTTCTCTCCATTAAGGCCCTTCAACATTTCAATGAAATCACCTTTCAATCTTCTTTTGATAAGCTAAACAGGTTGAGCTCTTTCAATAGCTCACTGGAAGGCATTTTTCTCCAGCCCTCAGAACATTTGGTGGCTCTTTGCTGCCCTAGCTCCAATTTCACAACATCTTTTTCAAATGAGGATACCAGAACTGGAGGCAGTATAAAGGTTGTATAAAGGTAAAATTAAACAGGTTGCAGAGGAGTTTTTTTTAATTTCGGCTTTTGTTGCTAAAAATTTTGTCTCTCTGTGGTGAGAAAAAACACTCCCCGAATGCCAAAATTTGAGCCATGAAAAGCGGCAGTGTGAACAGCGCATCATAGGTGGATCTGTGCTCCCGGTGACAAAGCTCCTGCCCCTCATTGGAGGTAGTTTGGCTTTGTTGCCGGGGAAGCTCTCTCTCAGCGATAAGGACGGCCACACAGCGCACCTTACAATGGCATGGTTAGAGTGGCACAGCTGCACCGTGGTAAGGTGCGCGGTGTAGACACAGCCTCAGAGCTGGGGAAAGCCGACAGGCGCTGAGGAGCACAGGGTTCAGACAGAGACATCCGTTAGGAGAGGAACTATTGACAGGGATTCTCTATAGCCTAGTAAAGTGGAGAGGATGGAAGATGATAATGTACAGGTAGGTTCTGATGAGAAACAGTGAAATGAAAGAGTCTCCCTCAATTACATCATGTAACAGCAGACAGCTAAAATGGGACACATTTTAGAAGTGCTTAAATACAAACGCTAAACGTCTAAGTACTAAGACTGGTGAATTTGAGTGCCTGGTATTGAGTGACGATATTGATAGAATAGGCATCACAGAAACCCTTGCACCCCCTCCTGCACCCACATGGGGAGACTGACCTGTGTGCATGGAGCAGCTGGCATTGCTGCCCCCCACTCCTCCCTGGAACGCTGCTCATCTGGGCACCCCTAGGGGCTGTGGGATGTGGGGGCAAGAAGTGAGATCATCCGAGCTCCCTGCATCCAGGTCACTTTCCTCAGCCGGGCTGCATAGCAGGAGGGCAGAGAGCAGCAGCTTCTGATGCTCCCCTCACAGCACAGCCCAAGTGGGAAAAGTGACCAGGACGCATGGAGCACATAGGGTTGCTCCTTACTCCCCTCAAACCTCTATGGACCCATGGAGGAGCATTGGGGCAGGGGAGAGCAGTGAGCACCTTTGCACTGCCACACGGTGCCCTTTGACCCCTGGAGCCCTGGGCGGCTATCGGGGGGCACCACCCCTAAGGCCGGCCAGGCTCCCCAGAACAAGCAGCAGAAAACACAGAGACTGGCCACACACTGAGCAGTGGTAGCCTGGGCGGCTCGTAATGGAGGCTCAGGGGGGAGGTGTGTCATAACATTTTTTCCCAGATTTGGACCTTAGCGTCCAAAATATGGGTGTTAGCATGAAAACCTCCAAGCTTAGTTACCAGCTTGGACCTGGTAAAGCTGCCACCAGCCAGGGATTTATACAGTGCCTGGCTCGCTGTGGTCTCCCCAAAACCTTCCCCGGGGGACCCCCAGACTCAGATGCCTTGAGTCTCACAACAAAGGGGAATAAACCATTTCCCTTCCCCCTCCTCCCCTCCAGGTGTTCCCTCCCTGGGTTCCTGGAGAGATATACAGAAGCAAGCTCCGTGAATCTAAACAGAGGGACTCCCCCCTCCCTGTTTCCAGTCCTGGAAATAGAAGTACCAAGATAGCTAATCTCTCTTCCCCCTTACCCAGAGGGTATGCAAAGTCAGGCTAGTAAATCTAACACAACGAGATTTTTCCCCCTGACTTCTTCCTCCCACCAATTCCCTGGTGAGCTGCAGACTCAATTCCCTGGAGTCCCCACTAAAGAAGAAATTCAACAGGTCTTAAAAAGAAAACTTTATATAAAAAGAAAGAAAAGGACATAAAAATGGTCTCTCTGTATTAAGGTGACAAATACAGGGTTATTTGCTTAAAAGAAAAAAATGAATAAACAGCCTTATCCAAAAAGAATACAATTTAAACATTCCAGCAACTACACACATGTAAATACAAAAAAAACCAATATAAACTTATTATCTTATTATCTTTGTACTTACAACTTGGAAACAGAAGATTAGAAAGGCAGGAGATAGAAAAATCACTCTCATAGCCGAGACGCCACAGACACAAGACAAAGAACAAAGAACTCACACACAAACTTCCCTCCACCCAGATTTGAAAAAGTCTTGTTTCCTGATTGGTCCTCTGGTCAGGTGTTTTAGGTTACTGGTGTTACCCCTTTATAGGTAAAAGAACATTAACCCTTAGCTATCTGTTTATGAGAAGGGGGCTCAGCCTCCCCAAACCTTGCACTGCCAAGGGGACAGTGGGGCCCATGATCAGGGGCCCTGGCCAAGTTAGGTCCCCCTGGAAAAGTCTCCCCTATGTCAGCCCCAGGGCTGGAGGAGCTCCCACTCCCTGCTACAGCCCGGGGGCTGCAGCAGGGGCACAGAGCTTCTCTGGTCTCAGGGCCACAGCGGGGCAGGGGTAAAGGAGTGATAGGGTGGGGCTGGTGGGGGAAGGGGTGGAACAGAAGTGACAGTGGATGGGGCCATGGGTGGAAGGGGGTAGAGCCGCAGACAGAAGGTAGGGGCATGGTTCTGGTGCTGGGGCCCCCACACTTGTTCTCCCTTTCCCGGGGGTTTGGCATCACTAGCCCCGGCTTAGCGAGTAGGGTTCAGTGGTCCCCATAATGTGGGGTGCGACTCCTAGGGAGACACAGAGGAACATTCATGGGGGCACCTCAGGACCTGAGCCAGCCCACATAGAGGGCAGGGAGGGAGCACCACTCTGCCACAGCTCTTCCCCAACCCCACCCTCAGCCTGAGACTCTGGCTCCCAGCCCGGCGTCGACCCCTTTACCCCTGTCCGCACCCCTCACCCCAGCAAGCAACAGCCCCACTCCTCCCAGCCCCGGTTCTTGACCGTGGCTTCCGAGGGGCCACAGCCATGGCTAAGAGGGCACAATGTGAAATGTTTGGGGACCACTGGTTTAGGGTGACGTCCTCAATCACTTCTCTGCAGTCCAATAAAAGCTATTCCTCACTCACCTACCCCTCCATCAGGACGGACTAGGTATGTTCTGCTGCCCTTCACTCATACAGGAAGGAGAATAACATTTCATTCCACTCAATCCTAAAGTCATTTGTAACCCAAGACCATCCCAAACTGGTCATTTTGGGGAAGCGGCCCCATCATGCTGCATAGCTAGGCAGAGTAGGTGTGTCTATGCAAACACGGTCTGTTCCTGAAGTCTTTCCCCAGCTCCTCACTAGGTGAGAGAGGGGAGCTCATTCAGACCCTGCTTTCGCTTAGTATTTAAAAACTCCTTAGTGTCCCTATCTCTGCCGGCCTTAGATTTCTCCTCCTGTCCGCTTTTTGACAGCTCAGATGAGGTGACCGAGTGGTTAAGGTGATGGACTGCTACTCCATTATGCTCTGCCTGCATGGGTTCAAATCCCATTCTCATCAGAGGCATTTAGTCTTCACCCTCCTTTATAGACAACCATCTCCTCCTTTGGTACAATAACAGATCAAACAATGTTGCTTGTGTTACCCAAAATTGGGTCAGTTAGTAAGCTTAGAGAGGACTAATAATGCCCCTCCCCCCAGAGTTTGGCAGAAAGCAGCACATTTATTACCTTGATAGCTAAGCTCAAAAGAAGGGATGGGGGAGGGTGTCACACTCATACTCACGCTCCCAGGACAGGCCTGGCAGTGGAGATGTCAGGATCCTTTAAGGTAAGTGTCCCACAGCGCAGCGATGGACGGTGCGATGAAGATCAGTCTCCCTGAGGTGCAATAGAATGTAACACAGCGAACCACTGGCCAGATGGGCCCGGTGAAGGGCATTCACTGGAGGTACAAAGGAGAGTGGGAAAGCCACTTCACAGGCATTCAAAGCGGGAAAGGACACAAGCTGGGGGAGTTTAACAGACCTTCTGAGCATACAGGTTATACAGAGCATACAGATCACTGCTGCTCCTACAACATGATAAGTTCTCAAGCAGCATGTTTCTTACTTTGCCCATCTGTCAATTTTGATGATTATTGATGGAAATATTTTGCCATTGGGTTGTGTGTTTACACAGAAATTGACATTTACCAACAAATACACAATTCTTCCAAGCCTGCCTAGTCTGTAGTTGATGGGTTTAGAGGGACACATTCACTCTTCCAGGTCCCCATTCCAGGCCTGTGCTCTCCAGGTTGTCAACTTCCCGCACTGCTGGGATCCTTCCCTCATCTCCCCCCAAACCATTGCCCCACCCCCACTTCTGGGGTCCCCTCCCTACACTGTCTAACTCCACTGCTGGCAGGATCCCTTCCTGTTCCTTTCATTTCCTGCCTCCACTCTGGGAAAAAGCTCTGCACTCTTCCCACACCAGAAGTTGAACCCAGGCCACCTGGGTGAAAACCAGGAATCCTGACCACTAGCCCATATGGGACTATTGTTGCATCTGACAAAGTGGGTATTCACCCACGACAGCTCATGCTCCAATACGTCTGTTAGTCTAGAAGGTGCCACCGGATTCTTGGCTGCTATTATTACTACAACTCAGGCCTTGGCTACACTGGAGAGTTACAGTGCAGGTGGTGGCTTTACAGCGCTGTAACTTACTCCCCGTCCACACTGGCAAGGCACATACAGCGCTGTATCTCCCTGGCTACAGTGCTGCATGTGCTCCACCTCGACGAGAGGAATAAAGAGAACAGAGCTGGTGATGCAGCGCTGGGGTGCCAGTGTAAACAGTGATTAATCTTACTACGCTGTCACTGACCTCCGGAACCTTCCCACAATGCTTTTAAGTAGAGATAACGCTCTTTGTTTTGGTGTGATGCCTCTGTTTGTTTTGTTGTGAGCTCAAGGCTCCCGGAGCTGCTTATCTAAAAACCAAACACAGTTACTGTTTGCAGTGAATGAGCAGAGGCAGGGGGATCCCTTTGGAACACCCACAGCTGGTGTTTGCTTGAGGAGAGAAGCAGCCGGGTGGGCACGGGGGAGGGGGGGTCTGTTTTGGATCAGCGGCTTATCTGGTCTGTGAGGAAAAGAACAAAGGCGGCTATTTGCATTTAGTGAATGAGAGAGGGGTGGGGGAGGAGGCTTGAACTTGCCAGGCAGGGAGCTGACACAGTGTCAGCTCCAAAAATCCACTCGCTCTGTCTCCCCCACGCTCCGTGTCACACTCCACCCCACCCTCCTCTTTTGAAAAGCACATTGCAGCCACTTGAATGCTGGGATAGCTGCCCATAATGCACCACTCCCAACAGCGCTGCAAATGTGGCCATGACAGAGTGCTGGTAGCTGTCAGTGTGTCCACACTGCAGCGCTTTCCCTAAACAGCTGTAGGAAGACAGCTTTAACTCCCAGCACTGGACAGCTGCAAGTGTAGCCAAACCCTCTCTAAGCCGACCCCTTATGAGAACAGCAGGGACTAGCATGACTAGATGTCCCGATTTTTGGGTCTTTTTCTTATATAGGTGCCTATTAACCCCACCCCCATCCCAATTTTTCACATTTGCTGTCGGATCACCCTAGCAGGGGTTGCACACAGGGCTGCATTAACCTTCAGGTGCTGAGGTTTCCCTCTCTCCATTCCCAGAGCCTGTGATCAGGAAACAGACATCAGGGCTCCCAGGTGCTGCACAGACCATGACTGAGATCAGACCCCATATTATGCAAGGTGCTGTACAAACCCTGGGCAACACTGAGACACCCAGGAGGTTCCCCTCAATTTCCCTGAGCCTCTGCTGCCCAACTTCTTCTGAATCCCTCTGGCTCACCCCCCCCACAAAAAACCCACCTTTCCAAACAGTCCTTCTTTCCTTGCCCCCTGATTCTGGTTTCACACCCTGGGACCATCTCCTCTCTTTGTCTCTCCCCCTCCAGGTGAAGCAGAGATGGAGGCAACTTCAGCCACTGGAGTCAGCCTCAGCGAGCACTGCAGCCGGCCCCGGGGGAGGGGGGGTGTTTGCAGACACAGGAAGGGAGCAGGGGGTGCTGGGAAGAAGGCGGCAGGAGAACAAAGCTCAGAGACCCAACATGGGGAAATTCCAGGGGGCGGGGCTCTGACACATCCCAGGTGCGGGCAGCTCCTGGGGGCGGGGCTCCAGCACAGAGCAGGGGTGGGGCAGCTTCTGGGGGCGGGGCTCCAGCACAGAGCAGGGGCGGAGCAGCTCCTGGGGGTGGGGCTCTGGCACAGCCCATGGGCAGGGTAGCTCCTGGGGGCGGGGCTCCAGCACAGAGCGGGGGCGGAGCAGCTCCTGGGGGCGGGGCTCTGGCACAGCCCACGGGCAGGGCAGCTCCTGGGGGCGGGGCTCTGGCACATTGTGACGCGGAGCCCGGGCTGAACAGCTGCTTCCTGGTTCTCCACGTGCTGCCAGCAGCGCTGGAGCTGCCCGAGCCAGAGCGGAGCCGCTGTTGTCAGCTGCAGCCAGGATCTGCCCCCGGCCCCGCTGGGATCCAGGTGGGGACAGAGACTGGGGCCCGGGGGTTCCCCTTGGTGTGGCTGGCGGGGGCGGGAGGGGAGAAGCCGGAGCTGCAGGCGGGGGAAGGGCGGTGGGACATTGTGACCCGGAGCCCCCGGGGAATGAGAGGCGCTGGGGGGCAGGAAAGTGACTCTGCCCCAGGGAGCCTGGGAGAAGCCTTGAAGGCGCCTCGGCCCCAGTGGAGCTGCAGGAGGATCCGCCCGCCCGCCCCGCTGGGATGGGGGGGCCGGGGCTCGGCCGTCGTGTGGGGGGGAGGGGCGGACCCCGGGCCAGGCGGGGGGGCGGCGGTGTATTAAATCCCTCCCCATAGCAATGTGCTGCTCCCGGGCACTGCGCATGCCCAGTAACAGCCGCTGAAGCCGCTGCCCTTCCCCCTGCCCGGACCAGCCGTAACGTTCCGCCGGGCGCTGGGGGCGGGGCTGGAGCGGGGCGGGGAAGTAACAGGGAGCGTGGGAGGGGCGGGCGCAGAGCAGGAAATTGATGGGCGGGGGGGGGTCAGGCAGCTGGAGGCAGGGTTCGTGGGGGGCTAAAGGGCACAATCCGGGCTGGGGGGAGGAGCAGGAGTTGAGCTCAGGGGGAGGCGCTGGCAGAGCCTCCCCCTTTGGTGTGAGGGCGGAGGTGTCGAGGGGGGAGGAGAAGCCGGAGTTGCAGGGGGGGAGGTCACTGGGGTGGGGGGGTAGATCTGTCTCTGTGCAGCCAGGACATTCCCGGGGTGGGAGGGAGGTGAGTTAACTGGATCCTGTCCCTGTTTTTGCCACTTCCTCCCACACACACATTCTCTCAAGATTTCCCCTTTTCTCTCTCATTATCACACGTGGCTATAAAATCCAGGGAGATTCTCCTCCCCCCCCCCAATGATCAGCTCTCTAATTGCCTCTGATTTTCCCTTTTCTCTCCATACTTCTCAAATGTCAATTTAAAATCTCTCCGATGGGGGGTGTATTTTCCCACCCATTTTATCTGCAGCGATTTGTCCTTGTTTGGGTGGGAAATTGTTGCCCTGGGTCATTCCCTAGAACATGGCTCCCACTGGAGTGGGATGGGATGAGGTTCCTGTTCTCTGCCAGGGCAGGGAAGGGAAGGGAGGAGCACATCCCCCATGGAGACTGCCCAGACCCCATTTCCCAATTCCCCTGTGGCCCCCTTCCATTGTCCAGGGAGCCTTCCAGCTCCCCCCCTGCCCTTAAATCAGCTCCTCAAAGGGCTCTGAGCTGCTCACGTGAATGGTTGCCCCGTGGCCGGGGGAGACCATCACCTTCTGTTTATGTATTGGACAGTCATATAAAATCCAGTCCAACAGTCCCCCTTTTCCACTAGTTATTTAATAGCAACATCAAATCCCCTCCGATCTTGGTGGTTTTCTCTCATGTTATCAAATGTCGTTTGTGACAGGGTTCTCTCTGCGTGTCTCAAAGATGGATATAAAATACCCCAAACATTTGCCCCACTTCTCTCTAGTTGTTTTATTTCTAATTGAATATGATGGGTTGTTTCCCAATGTGCTAAGATGCAGCCGCCTCTGGGGTGGATCCATGGTGGCCATTATTTGCTAGTGACAGCCCGTGGATCTTTCTTGCCCTCCAGGCCTTCCATTCTCCTGTTAAAGAAGCACTCCCCAGGCTCCCTCTGCCTGTGTGACTGGCCAGCAGGAGGTGGTGTTAACTTTCTAGCCACTTCTCACACTCTGTGAGGTAACACTTGCAGGGGCAGGGAAGGTGTCTGTGTGGGGAGATTGCAGCTGAAGGGGCATTGTGGTAGGGGGAGGCCTCTGGGTGGCTGGGCAGAGGGTACCCTAGTCAGGTTGGTGGGTTGTGGAGCTTTGGGGTTTTCGGGGGTGGTGGTTCTGATGTGCCCATCCCTGAGGCTATGGGTCCTGGAGGTGGGTATCGCTGGGGGCCTGGTGGCTGCAGAACAGTGGGGGTGGGTGTCTCTTGGGGAGGCGGGACAGAGGGTTAGAGGGAGCCTGGTTCTGTGCCAGGGGCTCTGTCTGTGCTTCCCCCGCTGGTTCCTGGTTTTGTTGCCATGCCCAGTGCACAGAGCTGGGGGAGGGGATCCCTGGCACTAGGTGAGGGCATGCCAGGGAAGCAGAGTGATGGGTCGCACTGTAAAGCATCAGGGGGTCACACTGGGCAGAGGAGGGGGTCCCAGGCAAATGTCAGGGTAGATCGTTCTGGAGGGTGGGGAAGTTCCTAGGCAGGCAGTGAGGGACTGAGTTCCCAGTGGGGGGGGGGTCCCTTGAGGGGGTCCCTGGCTGCTGGGGGCTCTTGGTGGGGGGAACCCTTTGGGATTCCCAACCTGGCAATCATGGTGTGGTGGGGGTTCTCTGGCCGGTGGGGCTTTGAGGGGTATCTGGGGTCCCTGGCCAGGGACTCTGGGGGCTGCGTCCCAGGGAATATCTGATGGGATCCTGGCTGGGGGGTGTCTGGGGCCCCTGGCTGGGGGGTCTGGGCTCTGGGTACTAGGGGGTGTCTGGGGGCTGCTGCTAACCATGATCCTTCTCTCTGGTCAACTTGTACCAGAGTCCTGGCTCCTAGTCACCAGGTCACCAAGTCCATTCCCCAGTCACGTGCCCTGTCACTGTGATAACTTTCTGTCCTCTTAGCAAACACTGTTAGTGTGAATTCACAGAATTTACTTTTCTCCTCTTTTGAAAACTGCAGGAACTTTCGGTTCCGTTTGGAAAATTTTTGCCCCCAGTCCTTGTCCTAGATCTGCGGGGGTGAGGGAGATGGGAAGGGAGTCAGCACTGCCACACGATGGTCTTTTCCACAGCGTTCTGAACACATTCTTTCTGAAATCCGGTGTCATTGAGACCGTTGTTAATCCAGAGTCACTGTATGGAAAGACAAGGAGTGATTCCAGATGGACAGTGGGTCAAATGAGATCAGCCATTCTCCCTGTGAGGAGGGGCTCCCATTAGCTGCTCTCCCCAGAGAGCTAAAGGAGGGAAGCTGCTCATACACTCCGTCCCTCTCTGCTCAGGATATTGGGGTTCAGCTTCCTGGGTCAGATGCTGCAGCCTCCATTGTGATCTGGGAGACCAGGCTTGGCAGCTGCTGCTCCCCCAGTGGGGCTCTGTGCTGGGAAGTGACCTTAATTAAAGCTTCTTCTCTGCCCGGCCCAGGGGATGACTTTCTGCAGCTGGTCCTAGCCCCCTAGGGCAGTCCTGGGCCCTGTTACTACTAAATTCTGAGCCAGAGTCTCCAGGTAACTGAAAGACCTCAGGGAATGTCCTAGGGTCTGGCAAGAAAGTGACTCTGCACAAACAACACCACCTCATTTCTCCTCCCATTAGCGGTTGCCAGGAGGAAATCCAGCCATGGGAGAGCAAAGCCCCCAGGAATGGGACTGTCCCAGCCAGAGGGGCAGGGAGAGAGGACAGGGGAAGGAGAGACTGAAAGGGGCAGTGGGAGAAATGAATGTGGGGGAGAGATTTCCAGCTCTCTAGTCCACCCAGACACATGTATTGCTGCATCCTGGGGCAGAACCACTTTCCAGTGAACAAAACAAGGATCAGACAGAGCAAAAGCCAGTTCCTGACTCCATATTCCCCCTGCTGGGGTGTGGCTGCCGTGGGGTCAGTGTCTGAGGGAATCCCCCACAGTGACTCCTTTGGTTCTGCTCTTTTCTAGCCTTGTGTTCAGAGAAGGGGTGAGGGGAGAGAGAAGGGAGGTTAAAAATGTGTCTGTGGACTTAGCCTGGCAGGAGGGGCCAGGTCTAAATTGTAATAAACAGATTGAGCATTTCCCAGCATGACAGAATCTAGGGTGTCTGTCTGCAGGGAAAGGGCCTGGGGGAATTGTGATGTGAAATTAACTAAAACCGGTTCTGAAACGCCCACAACTGCCCTTCTCCCCCAGACAGGCTGCAGAATGTTTTGCTCCAGCTCATCCCAGCCTGGCTTGGGACAGGGAAGAGAAATGGCTGCAGTGGAGTCAGTCCAGGTAGAGATTATCAGGGGGGTTGCTGGTGGGTTCCTGCTGGAGGAAAGGGAGAGCAAATACACCAGAGGTGGGAAGGTTTGCAGAGTCTGGTTTGGAGGTTGGAGCGGGGCAGGAAATTCACAGCGTGGGGAAAGGAGGAGGCCAGGGTGTGGCAGACCTGCTGGGAGTTATTTACTAAGTGGCCTAGATTCTAGGAACAGACCCAGGAGGTTTGGAGGTGGAAATGCCCTAATTTGTGAAGAGAGAAAATAACCCACCTACATGGAGCTAGTCAAACTGACCAGACTCCTAGTGCTGGAGCCTGACCTCATTAACCATCAGCTGCTGTGAGATATAAAGGGGACACCCATGAGTCAGGCTTATTGGAGCTGCCTCTCCCTTCATATCCCACTCCTCACAATGAGGAGGGTGTTGGGCATCCTACCAGTGAGCTCTCCCTGGACCCTGCTAGGGGCTCCATCTCCTGTATCAGTCAGTGGCTAGTAGGGGGGTGATGGATATGCTGGGAGAGATAAGGGGCTCTCTCTTCATCCCCTCACCCTGGCATTTGCTGGATACTCTGAGCCAGGTCGAGGTGGGACTCTCCTGACTATGATCCACCCAGAGCTTCCATTTGATTCACTCTTCTCTGCCACAAATAGTGGGGCTGTGAGTGGGGCAGCAAGTCCTTAGTGTTGGACTCTTACTCTTTCAGGGGCTGGTGACCTTCAAGGAGATGGCTATGTATTTCACCAGGGAAGAGTGGGCTCTGCTGGACCCCACTCAGAGAGCCCTCTACTGGGATGTCATGCAGGAGAACTATGAGACTGTGACCTCGCTGGGTAAGGGTTCCTGTCCCTTCTGTTCTTGGAAGGGGAAATGAAGAGTGAAGGTTCACGCCACCCCCACAATGCCATCTGTACCCTGTCCTGTTTCAGCATCACCCCAATAGGCCAGTGACACACATAATACCAGAGACCCTCCTCTGCTGCAGAACACTTTGGGAACAGAGCACAGGAGCCGTATTGCACAGTGTCAAATATCTCCTGTTTGCTCAAGTGAAACTGGGGGTTAGGTCTGGCATAACTGTCCCATACCCCTAATCATTTTTGTTGCCCTTTTCTGAACCTTTTCCAATTCCAATATTTCTATTTTTGAGATGGGGTGACATGTGCATGCAGTATTCAAGATGTGGGTGTATCATGGATTTATTTGCTGTTTTTACAAATATGATCTATGCGATATTCTGTCATATCTATCACTTTCTTAATTATTTCCTACATTGTTCACTTTTTTTCACTGCTGCTGCACATTGAGTGGATGTTTTCAGAGAACTATCCACAGTGACTCCAAGATCACTCTCTTGAGTGGAAACAACTAATTTAGACCCCATCATTTTGTACGTATAGTTGGGATTGTGTTTTCCAATGGGCTGCACTATGTGCTATCCTGTCATCTAGTACTGCTAAGATCCTGGATTCAGTAATATCCCTGCCCTTCCTGTTCCCTTTCTCCACCGAACCCCGCCAGCCCATGCTTCCTGTTCCCAGCTTCCCCAGGATTCTCGCACTGTCTCTGAACCTCTCTGTCAGCAAGAAGCAGTGCCAGGGACACTTGCCCTCTGTCTGGAGTCTTCGATTTCTGGGACATGGATTTACTTTCTCTGTGTTGTAAGAGGCTCTGTCATAATGAGTGTCTGTGATGTTACCCAGAGTACAATCTGGACTGTTAAATAGCTGTACCTCAGTCCTCCAGCATGGGGTGCCTTTTCCACTGTTTTCCCGCGAGAACAGCCCCTCTTGGCCAATTAACACACAGTCTCCAGCATGTAACTCACTCCCAGCTACACAGTATTGAGTGCTGCTAGACAGCCACTCATGAATTACACCTCAGGAGAAAACCAGCAAATTCTCAAGTGCCCAACTTTCCCCCAGAAATGTGCATCTTGCACTGTCCAGCACGCTACTGAACGACCCAAGCTCATATGAAGTCTGTCATTTCATCAGCGGAAAATGACATGCACCAGCTTGTTATCCCAAACAGAGTTTCCAACACACTTCAATCCACACATACTGGTTAGATGAACAATAAACCAAGATTGTTAACTACCAAAAACTAAAACTAGGCCCAGTCCATGAAAGGGGCACTCCCAGGAGAGACTGTACAAAGGCTGGAACATGAAACACCTTTGTAAACCTGAGACAGCTGCCTTGGGGACAATGACAGGGAGAATCCCCCAAAGTGACTCCTTTGTTTCTGCTCTTCTCTGGCCTCCGATTGTTCCTTCCAACGTGGAGCACTTTGCACTTGTCTCTACTGAATTTGATCCTATTTACTTCAGATCATTTCTCCCGTTTGTCCAGATCATTTTGAATTTTAATCCAATCCTCCAAAGCACTTACAACCCCTCCCAGCTTGGTGTTGTCCGCAAACTTGATATGTGTAAGAGAGAGACTGTTACTGGGAGGGTTTCCCCATGTGTCAGAGGGTTACACCCTGGTGGGAGGGGGCTAGGCCTGTACTGGAATAAGGTCACTCTGTGCTTCACAGTGTGCTAGAACCTAGAATGTGCATTAGCAGGGGAAAAGCTGGGGGGAATCGGCTTGTGGAATGGACAAAAGCCTAGTCTGAATTCTCACACCTTGCCCTTTTCACCCCGGCAGGCCAGAGAATAACATCCATGTTTCGCTGCAGATCATCTCGTCCTCCCAGGGGCAAGGAAATGGCTGCAATGGAGCTGGCTCAGGTAAGAGATTATCAGGGTGGCGGGCTCTGCTTGGAGGTTGAGGAGCAGTAAATGCATAAGAGGGTGGTAATTGCTAGAAGTGGTGGGAAGCAGGAAATATCTCGGGTGAAGAAAGGGAGGGGACAGCATGTGACAAACCTGCTGAGACTTGTGTAGTGTAGGGCGTGATGGGTTGTCACCCCCAGGAGGCAGTTTGTGGAGCTTCTGGGAACTGCTGTGTCCTCTAACCCTCACGCTGGGCTGGCCCTTCTCACACTGCTTTGCTGGAGATTTCGCCAGCCTCTCCAGGGCCTGTTATCACCCAACACAACAGCAGGTGGCGCCATGCAGCCAACTAAGCTACCTAAGTGCATTACCTATGCCACTCAAGGACAGATAGAAGACAAGAGCCAATTTCCCACTCCCCAACCTTGCACACTTGCTGTAGTATAAATCCAGAATGATACCATCTTATAGTGCACAGGGATCTCTATAATGCAAGCTCATTAATGTAGTTCCCCTTCCCCTCGATATGGGACAGATGTGCACAACAAGCTGAGATTTTCCCCAGACACTTCACTCAAAATACGCTGGTTAAGATAAAGCATCAAACAAGTTTATTAACTGCAGAAAGATAGATTAAGTGATTATAAGTGATAACAAACAGATCAAAGCAGATTATTTAGCAAATAACCAAAACTCAGACTAAGCCTAACATACTAGATGGATAGAATTTGAATTAGCAATTTCTCACCCTGACTGATGGTACAAGCAGTCCCCCAAGTTTCCATACACAAGCTAGAAATCTCTTGATCCTGGGAGCAGCACTTCCCCCACATCCGTTTTTGTTTCTCAGGTGTTTCCAGAAGTTCTCTTGTGTGGAGAATGAGGCCAAGAGATGATGTCACACCCCACCTTATGTAGCTTTTCCGTATGGTGGGAACCTTTTGTTCCAAACTCAGTTCCTAGTCCAGTTTGTGGAAAAATACAGGTACTAAAATGGAGTTTAGTGTCATGTGGTCTGGTCACAGGCCCTGCTGAGTCATAGTAGCCATGACTCATAGGCTGGCTGAAACATTCACAGGAAGGCTAAGCTCTTCCACAGTCCATTGTCTTTGTTGAGCCATCAGCACTGTCTGGCTTCTTCATTGTTGTACCTGAAAGGCTCATTGTGGGTGTTACCCAGAGTAAGCACATTTGAAATACAGATACAGAGTCAATATCCATAACTTCAGATACGAACATGATATGTGCACACAAATAGGATAATCATATTCAGCAAATCAGAACTTTTCCAGTGACACCACACATGATGCATCTTCTACAAAATAGATCATAATTATGTCCTAATCATATTATAATCATACCACTATGATGAATATGGGGGTGTAGTGTCAGATAGGTCCTAATTTCAAGGCACAGGAGTTGGGAATGGAACTTCCCCTCTTTGTGGAACAGGAAATAACCATCCAGCCAGGGCTGGGACAACTTCCCAGACTCTCAGTGATGGAGCCTGAATCTACTGACATTTCATTAATTACCACCAACCCCAATCTTTGTGGCAACTGTAAACTTTATCAGTGATGATTTTGTACTCTCTTCTAAGTCATGGATAAGAATGTTAAATAGCACAGGGCCAAGAACCAATCCCTGCAGGAACCTGCTAGAAAGAAATCCACTCGATCATGGTTCCCCATTTACTATCAGAGTTTTTAATCTATTTAATGTATGCCGTGTTTATTTTGTATCATTCTAGTTTTTTTTAGTAAAAATATTGTGCTAATCAAGTCATGTCCCTTACGGAAGTTTAGGTATATTACATCAATACTATTAGCTGCAACCAAACTTTTGATCTCATCCAATAAGGATATCCCGTTAGTTTGATAGGCTCTATTTTCTCTAAACCTTTGTTAATGGGCACTACAATTCTGACCTTCTAACTTCTATTCTTTATGATTGACTTCCCCTTTCTTCTATATATTTTATTTGGAGAGTGCTTGGATTCCTACCAGGGAGCCACTATCAGGGTCCAGAGACAGCCCCATCTCCTATATTAAGCTCTGGCTAGTAGCTATGTGATAAATGTGAAGACCCTACTTCTGTCTGTCAGATGGGAGACACAAAGGTTCTCTCTTTCTACCCTCTGATGCCTCCTGGCTGCTGTAAGCAAGGTGGGGTGGGACTCTGTTAACATGTGCCTCCCGGAGCTTCCATTTCCCTGGTGCTGCTGTTCCGTGAATAGTGGGGTTGTGAGTGGGTCAGCAGGTACTGAGTATTGGACTCCTGCTCTTTCAGGGGCCGGTGACCTTCGAGGAGGTGGCTGTGTATTTCTCCAGGGAAGAGGGGACTCTGCTGGACCCCACTCAGAGAGCCCTCTACAGAGATGTCATGCAGGGGAACTATGAGACGATGGTCTTGCTGGGTAAGGATTCCTGTCCCTTCTGTTCTTGGAAGGGGAAATGAAGAGTGAAGGTTCATGCCACCCCCACAATGCCATCTGTACCCTGTCCTGTTTCAGCATCACCCCAATAGGCCAGTAACATACATACTACCAGAGACCCTCCTCTGCTGCAGAACACTTTGGGAACAGAGCACAGGAGCAGCATCACACAATGTCAAATATCTCCTCTTTACTCAAGTAAAACTGGGGTTAGGTCCAGCATAATGAACAGAAGCTTCCTACCCCCAGCCTTCTCTCAAACCCTGAGCCTTCTCTACCCAAACCAGAATGTGCTTGGGGTGTAACAAGCAGGCGGCTGGAGTCAGAGCTGCCAGTCCAGGGTTACTTATCATACAGACACTCAGTGCGTCCTTGAACGCTGGCTGGGAGTATCCAGACAGGGGAGCTCCAGCAGCAGAACACTGAATCTCACCCAGGATTACAGATGACACAACTCCTCGCCGATCTGGATTGCACCCCAGCATGTGAAAATGGCCTAGGTTGGTAGTGACATTTCTTGAGACATGGAGAGTCTTGCTCCCATATCACCAGGTGTAATAAAAATAACAGGAAAGGCCAAATATGGAAAACTGATTGTTCAGCTTGCTTTTGACCTGCATCATATTTTGCAATATATTCCAAATAAGGAAATTAACGTGCAACGTATGTGTCATTGTTTGTGGTTTTAAACTGTAAAAGGCTTGTGTGATTTTTAGCTCAGGAACAGTATTCCAATAGCTGTCGCCCCCTGCGTGCTTGTAACCAAGAAAAGAGCCTCAGGCTGAGCTGATTCAAATATTAATCCTGTGGTCGTTTTCCACAACAGCCTCAATAGGTCCCTGTGATGGAATGTAAGGCTACATCTAGACTACCCACCGTATCGGCGGGTTAAAATCGATTGCTCGGGGATCGATATATGGCGTCTCATCTAGACGCCATATATCGATCCCCGAGCGCGCTTATATCGATTCCGGAACAACACCAACCCCAACGGAGTTGCTGATTTGACAGGGGGAGCTGCGGACATCGATCCCGCGCGGTGAGGATGGGTGAGTAATCCGATCTTAGATATTCGACTTCAGTTACGTTATTCACGTAGCTGAATTTGCGTATCTAAGATCGATTTCCCCCCGTAGTGTAGACCAGCCCTTAATGTCTTCACACCTTCCCCCTGCAGGAGAATGGCTGTTTGACCAGCTGTTTGCCTTGCTGTCTCTGAGGAACTGGTCTGTGGGTGTTCCCCAGAACTGTAACTTTTTCAGTAATATCATACTGTAAAATCTCACAATTTTACATACAGTGTTACTACACATTTTAACAGGAGGATAATATTCAGTAGGTTATGTGTTTTCTAATGATACCTCACAAGCCATACTGGGTACAAAATTGATCATAATTTTCTAGAAGAGTGAACACAGGGGTACAGATTGACACAGTGTCTGTGTGTGTGTTCCCAGCAGATATGTGGGTATTTCAATCCCTCATAAGCACAATGTTTGGCATCTTCAAGGACCTGGGGAACTGGTCCTGGGAATTCACTAGTTTAGCAAGTGTGAGACTGCATGAAATTGTGAGACACTTTGGTATTAATAATAAAATAATATAATCTGATAAAATTGCAATGAATCATGCTAGGTATGCCATGTAAAGTGTCAGTGAAAATGTTATGATTTGCCAAGTATGATAATTTTGTTTCTATGTTTCTATCACCTTTGTATTGTGAGTTACAGATATGTAAGGTATATCTGTATTTCCAGACTTGTGCAGTTTTTCTGGGTGACACCCCCAGACATATTGGCATCAACATTGCCTAGCATGTTTGATGGCCCATTGAGGGTCATCAGCTGTACAATGAACCTATGGACCAAGGGGATACACCTATTGAGTCAGCAAGACATGCCGGGGTTTGCCTGTGTAATGAAACCTCCAAAGCTTTTCCATGCCATGTGCTGTGAAGCTTGTGTTTGGGACACAGGAAGTACAAGCCACATGGCAAAAGGAATATAAAGCGCAGCTGCATCATCTCCATCTTGTCTTCAATCCCCCTTCCTACCTCTGGAGCAACTTCTCTACAAACTGAACCCTGGAACAAAGGACTGAATGACCCATCCAAGCTGTGGATGCGTTTCAGACAGACTTTCAAGCCAGCAACTCACCAATACTGCTAAGAACCTGATATATCCATTTTGGAATATATCTGACTGCTTTTCCATTTAAATTCTTTCTGTCTTTCTTTCTTTTAAACCTTTAGTTTAGATGCTAAAGAATTGTCTGGAAGGATGGAATTTAACTTCATTCTTTCATTTGTTCTTTCTTCTAAACATTTAGTTTAATTGCTAAAGGATTGGCTGGCAGCATGGTATTTTGGATGAGATCCAAACCTGGGTAATGTGGCTAACCTTCTACCCACCCACTTCCTGGATCCAATTAGGATCACTCTCCTGCTGCCCTCTGGCCATGCTGTATCACAGTGAGCAGAGTTTTTAAATAACCTCTCACTGTACGGGACCTAGTTGCTGATTAGGAGTCAGAGAACTGTCATGCAATAAAGGGGGCCGTGTGATTTCTTTTTTCAGAGTCTCGTTAACCAGTGTGTGGGATCAGAAGCACAGTTTGTGACTGGTCAGTGAGTTTAACTTCAGTGTTAACCACCAGTATGGGGAGCATCTGCTCTCCCTTTTTCAGCCTGCTCTGACCTTGGCATTTTCAGTGAGGACTGCCCCAGGCACACTAGGTCACACTAAGCACTGAAGATAAATTAACAGAATGTTTTTGATGATCAAGTTGTATGAAATCAACTGAACTCCTTTGTTTTCTTTCATCTGAGCGGAGTTTCTGGTTTTCCAACGTGATATGATCTCCCAGCTGGAACAAGGGGAAGAGCCATGGGTCCCAGAGCTCCAGGGTTCAGAGGAAAGAGAGATCCTGAGATCTCCCCGCACAGATGAGGAAACATTAAACCAACTCAGAATCTGTAAGTGCCTGAAGGAAACATCTAGGATGCCCTACAAAGCTCTTGGGAAGTCTCTCAGTTCATTATTGTCCATAGCAGGGGTCGCATCCGCAGGGTAAATATAGCTCAAGGCTTCCTATAGATGCTAGCAGACACCGGGCAGTAGCTTTCTCCCTTCCCCCTGTGAAGTTGGATGGGATGTGAAGGCTGAATTGATCCCCTCCTCTCTCCTGTTGTGGGGAGCTGAGTTCCTGATTTTTATTTGTCCTCTCTCCAGCACTTGTTTTGGTTTGGCCTTCCCCTTTCCATCCCTGTTTGAGGTTTCTGTCTCTATCACAGCAGGTGATGCAATGACGTGTGAGGTTCAGCACAGACCAGAAAAAGAGCAGGGAAACCAGCCAGGGGAGAAAATGGATAAATTTATTTCCTGTCTGGGAACTCAGAAGGGCCTTAAGGAAACCAGAATACAGCAGGAAATCTGCAGGGAAAAGCAAAAAAAATACATGTGCTGAGTGTGGGAAAAACTTCACTTACAGATCAGGCCTTTCTCAACATCAGAGAATCCACACAGGGGAGAGGCCCTGTGAATGCAATGAGTGCGGGAAAGCTTTCAGTCGCAGCTCGCACCTTATTGGGCATCAGAGAATCCACACAGGGAAGAGATCCTATCATAGAATCCTAGATTATAAGGGTTGGAAAGGACCTCAAGAGATCATCTAGTCCAACCCCCTGCTCAAAGCAGGACCAATTCCCAAATGGTTCCCTCAAGGATTGAACTTACAACCCTGGGTTTAGTAGGCCAATGCTCAAACCACTGAGCTATCCTCTCCCTCCTGAATGCAGTGAGTGCGGGAAAACTTTCAGTCGCAGCTCACACCTTATTCGGCATCAGAGAATCCACACACAGGAGGGGTCCTATGAATGCAGTGAGTGCGGGAAAACCTTCAATCGCAGCTCTCACCTTATTCAGCATCAGAGAATCCACACGAGCAAGAAGCCCCCGCGAATGCCGTCAGCAGGCCTGCACAACTCGTAAAGTGGTGATGTAGAGAAATCTCTGTATTAACTATCTCTATAAATCTTTATAACGTTGCATTGTGTTATTTTGTATTAAGTATCTTTATCTTTATGACATTGCATCCGGCATGATGTTATTTTGTAATTCATATGACTTGGCATTGTGCCTCTCTATTTTCATACAACTTTGTATTAGATCCCTATATAGAGAATTGGTAGAAAACTTTGTATCAAATGTTATAGCCCCTAAGGATAGTATAGTTAAAGTAAAAGAAAACATGTGCCTTTTTGCTAGAAGTAGAATAAGATCTTCCCCCGCACTCTGTAATCAATTGCTCTATTGACTGAATGAGGTGTGAATGAGTGAGGCTTGGAAGACACCCACCTCCAGACAGCTACAACAGTTGAAGAGGGAATGGGAGCCAGAGCAAAGGACAATACAACTTGTCAAGTGGGCCCAATAAAGAAGAGCAGACATATTGATGGCCTCAGGGATTAGAAGCAAGCACCTTCTTTAGAAAACACCCTCTTTGAGCAGCATTGGGACAACACCCAGAGAAAAGCAGCACAAAGACCAACGGACGCAGACCCAGATTTTGAATCTGGTCTAGATTTGCATAAGAGGGAAGCTGCTATAAATGCGAGGTGTCTTGCAGAAGGACCCCGGATCTCGTCTTGTCACCATCGGACCATCGATTTGGATCGGTAGAAGCCCGGCTCCACCCCTCCCCCATCTAACTCACCTGGCCAGTGCAGTTAAGGGGAGCAACTAGTTGGTAACAACAGCAAGACGGAGTGTGTTTATGTCTGTGTGTGTGCGTGAATGCATGACTGTGATATATATCTCATGTGCATATCATAGAGTATTAATTGATACCTGTATTACTAATAAATGTGGCATTTTGCCTTAATCCCCCTGAAAAGTTCCTGTACAGTACTTTGAGTAAAACAGCGAGGGCCACAATACTCCAAAGAAAACAGCTGAGGACCGAAACCCCCGGCCCTGCGGAAACACCCCCCACTCAGGACCTCCCAGCCTGGCGGAAACACCCCGCCCAGCCCTGCAGAAACAAACCCTCCTTCCCCAGCGCCGCCCCACCAAAACAGCTGTGGGTCAAAAAGGAAGGTTGGTGGTGGGGAGGTGTTACTTGATGTTAAATCAACCAGGGACTCCCAGCCAAAGAGGTGGCTGGGAGCCCTCAGGGTCAAATTAAAGGGCCTGGGGCTCTGATGACTGGGGGAACCCGGAGCTTTTCAGGGCTGGGGCAGGGATTTAAAGGTCCCAGAGCTCCTGCTGCTGAGGGGAGCCTGAGCCCTTGAAATCCCAGCCTCACTCCATCCCCTGGAGCTGCCGCCAGGATTCAAAGGGCTCTGTGCTGCCTGCAGCCACAGGGATCCCTGAGCCCTTTAAATCTCAGCTGCTGCCGGGATTCAAAGGGCTCTGGGCTGCCCGTGGCGGTGGGGAGCCCTGAGACCTTTAAACCTCAGCTGCGGCCGGGAATCTCTGCGAGCAGCCCAGAGCCCTTTGAATCCCGGCCGTGGCTGGCAGGCCGGCTTTAGGAAGTGCGGGGCCCCGCAGGGATGACTGGGGAAAAAAAAGCCTTTCAGTTCTTAACAACCGGTTCCCTATAAAAAGTTCTGCCACAGTATGTATTTTTTGTACCAGTAGGGTTACCATACGTCCGTATTTTCCTCCCAGATGGCGATTTAAGAACCAAAAAGCCTGACATGTCCGGGAAAGTACAGATGTATGTTAACCCTACCTAAAAGTTCTTTTTTAAAAAGATGGGTCTGAACTAGAAATGAGCTCTGCCACTCCCTTAGGGTGTGCTAGGGTGCACATGTGTGGGTCCCAGCTGCTCCCTGCCCATCTCATTGAAGCAGGTGTGCAGGGTTACTTCCCTCGGAACTGCAGGGCACCAGTGAATATGGGGCTGGCTGGAGGTGGGGGAGGGGGAGGATGCGAGAGGTAGGGTCTGGCTGCAGGCTGGGCAAGGGGTGTGGGCAGGCTGGAGACAAGAGGTGTGGGGTGGGCTGGCTGGCTTCAGGCAGGGCCACAGGGAGGGTGCGGCATGGGTTGGCAGGGCTGGAGACAAAGGAGTGCGGGACTGGCTGGCTTCAGGCAGCGGGGTGCGGCAGGGGTTGGCTGGAGACGGGTTGGTGCAGGGCTGAAGGCAAGGCAGGGGGTACGGGGTTGGCTGGAGACAGGGCAGGGGGTGCAGGGCTGGTGCGGGCAGGGCAGGCAGTATGGCAGGGGTTGGCTGGAGACAGGGCAGGGGGTGCAGGGCTGGTGCGGGCAGGGCAGGCAGTGTGGCAGGGGCTGGCTGGAGACAGGGAAGGGGGTGCAGGGCTGGCTGGAGACAGGGGTTGGTGCAGGGCTGAAGGCAAGGCAGGTGGTGTGGGGCTGGCTGGAGATGGGCAGGCTGCAGGCAGGAACTGGTGCAAGCAGGGCAGGAGGTGCGGGGCTGGTGCGGGCAGGGGGTGCAGCAGGGGCTGGCTGGGGACAGGCTGGCTGCAGGCAGGGCAGGGGGTGCAGGTACAGGGGGTACAGCCCATCCTCTATGGTGAGTGCCTCCTTCTCCTCCTCCTCCTCCCCCCTCTCCCACTAGGGTAGCAGCAGCAGCCTGGGGCTTGGGGGCTACTTCAAGGGCCCGGGGCGCCCCTGCTTCCACTGCCCCAGCTCTGTAAATAGCCGCGGGAACCCTGGGGAAGCGGCGGGGCTCCAGTGGCTATTTAAAGGGCCGGGGAGGTAGAAGCAATGGGAGTCCTAGACTTTTTAAATAGCCCCCAGAGCCCCGCAGCCATACCCCAGGGCTCCAGCAGCAGGGCTCTAGTGGCAATTTAAAGGGCCTGGGCTTCCAGCCCCTGCTGGGAGCCCCAGGCCTTTTAAATTGCCCCCTGGGGAAACTGGGCCACCCTGGTACAGCGCACTGGCTTTTGCTGGTACTGGGGCTTGGGTGCGGGGTCCTCTTAGGAGCGAGGCCGATTCAAGGGAATTGGTTAAATTGGCCTAAAGCCGGCCCTGGTGGCTGGGATTTAAAGAGCTCTGAGCTCCCCGCCCGCCTGCCCAGAGCCCTATAAATCCTGGCCGCGGCTGAGATTTAAAGAGCTCTGGGCTCCCTGCGGCTGCGGGCAGCTCAGAACCTTTTGAATCCCGGCCGCGGCTGAACTTTAAAGGGGTTTGGATTCCCCGCGGCTACGGGCAGCCCAGAGCCCTTTGATTCCCGGCTGTGGGACGCACAGTGAGACTTCACGGGCCGCACGTTGCCCGTGGGCCGTATGTTGTGCAGGCCTGGCATGGAGGGGCAAAATAGGTAAGAAATTTCCGTGGCCTGTCACTAGCAAATAGTAGCCACCATGGATCCTGCCAGAGGTGGCTACATCTTAGCACTGTGGGAAGCAACCCTTCACAGAGACCATTTGTCTTGTGGTTTGGGATACTTCTCAAGACATGCTGCACTCAGAGTGACCCCCTCATCCTGTGCCAGCTGGAGAAAAGAAAAGGGGCCAGCCAACTCTCCCACTACCAGCTGCGAACCACTGATCCCCAAACAGGGGGAGGCCTCTGGCTTTGATGTGTATTAAATATCAGGCTGGTCTCTTTCTTTGGCAAATATCTAACAGAGCTAAAAGAGGGAACAAATGATCCTCAAAGGAGAGGGGAAAGACAATCACTGGGAAATTTAATCCCCTGCAACATCCAGAATGGAGAGCGACTCAGGGCAACAGGTTCCCCCGAAGGAAGAAGTTTTTGGGATTTAGAAACATAAGGAACAGCACAAAACTTGAGAGGATTGTTAATTGACATTTGATAATGACACAGAGGGAAAACCTGAGCTTTCAGATCAGTGTTCAGAAATGAAAGACAAAGGGTGGAAATCAGAGATTTTGGATCCATTTTGCAAATTATAGAGAGGAAAGTGGAAAATCAGAGGGATTTTATATCAGTTGTTGATAGGAGGTAAAATCTGAGTGTTTCACATGAATACTTGATAAATGAATAAAGAGGAAATGGGCAACATTTGCAAACATTTTGTGTTCAATAATCTGAGAAAAGGTGTAAATCTGAGATTTTCTTATTATTTTATAATTAGAGACAGGAAAATCTCAGGGCATATTCAATTAGAAATAGACAACTAGAGAGAAGTGGGGCAAATGTTTAGGTTATTTTATTTGAATCTTTGAGATTTGCAAAGAAATTGTGTCACAAACTGCATATTTGATAACATGAGAGGAAAACACCAAGATCTGAGGGGAGAGAGTCACTTTCCTGTCAGGGCCCAGTGCTCCCTCCCCCTCCCCCTCCGGGGTCTCTCACTCACTGGGGGCTCCAGGCGGGGCTGGTGCGGTCAGAGCCTGGGGCTGCCTAGGGGGCAGGTCCCAGCTGGAGAAAGCCCCCCGCCCCGGCCAGGATAGGAATGTGCTACTGGTAGCAGCCTGAGGCTGGACCCTCTCTATGGGGGACACTTGCTCCCCCCTCCCCTTCCTGGCCCTTCCCACGCCCTGTTGCCAGCAGAGAGTGGCCCCCCCAGCCCAGCCCAGAGGTGTCCCTGTCTCAGGCCCCCCCCAGCCTCTGCCCAGTTCAGAAATCACTCGGGGGAACCATTTCCCACCTACACAAGGACAAATCACTGCAGGTGAAAATGGGGGGAAACACCCCAAACCTGAGATCTGAACTGGCCATTGGCAAGGGGAGAGAAAATGGGGCACAATGGGGGGAGGGGAACAGGGAACTTCTCAGGGGTTTGAGGGAAGGGGGTGTCAGCCTGGATGTTGCTTGTTGCTCTCTAGGGAGAAAGGGGGCAGGACAGGAGAGGAGGGGGGTCTCCACGGAGGGGGCAGTGGTAATTCCGAGGGGATCTCAGCCCTCCCTTTTTCTCCCCGCTCCTCAGGGGTCACCTGCTCTTCTCCCCTCGCCCCCCGGCCATGTCCCGGCTGCACAGACATTTTCCATCCATCCCTTTCCCAGGTCTCCCCCCTCCGCAGCCCCTGCCCGACCCCACGCAGGGGCTGCTAGGTGTAATGCATGTTCAGTAGGGATTTCTCCCCTACTAATGCTGGGGTGTCCTTCTCCTATAGGTTAGTCTACTAATGATCTCATCTTGGTGCCATGTGTGTCAGTTCATTGCCATGGCACTCGTGTGCTTAGACATCTGAGGATGCTCTATAGAAAAGCTCCTTGAGTGAGGTGATCCACAGGGAGTAGCTCAAAGCTCCAAAGTGCCTGGCCGGGGCAGGACATTGGCACAGCAAGGGCGGGGTGTGGCAGTGACATCACAAAGGCCTTTTGCAGGACCTCACACTATTGGTCAAAGACTATTGGTGAGCAGGTGGTGACCTCACAGAGAGATCCTGACATCAGTCAGGGGCCAGGGGCTAGGGAAACCTCAGAGACCCCTGTGGCTTTGCTTCAGCAAGTCTCCTTCTCCAGGTCTCTGTCTGAGGACTGAGAGAGTATTCGGGTTCACGGACGTGAGCGCCAGGAGAAACCTCTTTCCAGTTTTCTCCTTCCCTTGTAGTGATTTTACTAGAAAACAGCCGTCCCTCTTTAGAAGGTAAGAGCCTCCTGGAGGTGTGAAACCTGTTCAGTCTGATCCATCTGGTGAGAGTTGAATTCTAGGCATGGAAAACATGAGCTTAAGGAGGCAGAATTTTATTCCGCACCTGGGATTTTGTCCCTTAGAATCATGGGGACATTAGGGTTTGTCCTTTGTGTTTCACCTTTTCCTCCATCCACCTGTCCCTCCCTCCTTTCTCTTCATCTCTTCTTTTGTCCTTTCTCCTGTTCCCCTCCCAACACCAGGACGAGTGTGTGCGTGTGTGTTGCGGGGGAGTGCTCTGCAGCTCTCACTGTGGGAGTTCCACCCAAAAATGTGAGGCTGAAATAGTGCTCAGGCAGTCAGGGCTGGATTAACCTTTTGTTGGCCCTGGCACCAAACATATTTGTGGGCCCCAGTATAGTCACTGTGGGCTCCGAGTGTGGGCCTGGTGGGGCAGTGCCATTGGTGCCTTCGTATACCCGGTACTGAACCTCAGAGACATTTTTCATTTTGATCACACACCTCTCCATGACTATATGCATTGCCATACACAGCTCCCTCAGCCCGCGGGTTTTCTTATTGAGCTGTACACCCATGTGGGTTTACCAGTGTCCACAGTGAGCAGAACTTTCATAGTGACCAAGGAAACTCCCCACAGATTTATCTCTTTCCTCATTCAGACCTTCTCTAGCCATGTCTCCAGTACCCCCCCATGTCACCAGTCACTGCATGTGGTCCTAGTCTCAGCTCAAAGTCCTAAAGCCAGCAGACACCTGATCAGTTCTGACAGATCCCTCCCTCAGCCCCCATCCTGCCATGTGAGCAAGCCACCTGCAAACACCATTTCCCCACAGTGAGGACTTAGCCCTTGGGAATCTGAAGACACCAGCAGTCTCTCCCTCTGCTCCCATCTACGTGCTAGTCTGCTACCTGGTCACCACCACCTCTCCCCATACTTGTTTCCTTTCTACTTTGGACATGCTCCCAACCAGCTGGAAGCTCCCTCTGCAAGCCTGACCTCCTCCCGCCTTCCCTGCTCCCCCGACATTCCTTTCCTACTGGTGACCTCTGTTCCTTGAGGTTAACTCCAGTGTCTTTAGGTGCTCTAGCTTAATGGCCCCCGGAGTCATAGAGCCACTTGTAGTTTCTCTAGCTACAGCCATGGGGCAACTGCCAGAGGCCAGCCTTAGACAGCTGCAGCTACTAGCCGCAGGAGCGGAGGCAATGCCAAGGCTGAGCATGCTTGAACCTTGCAAGGGCAGCACTAGGGACTCTAAATCCTCAGCACTGGCCCTAGGCAGCTGCAGACTCTGGAGTTAGGCACTTTCCTCCTCTAGGTTCCTGCATGGTTACAGAACTGCAGTAAAGTGGAACAATTATCAGCTTCTGTGATTGGAAGATGTCTGGATCCATCTAATAAGACCGTCCTACATAAATGAGGAAAGTTGAGGTGCCTTTATTATTCTTTTGTTCCATTCTTTGTTTCTATGGGGAATTTGCCAGTGCAATATCACTGTCTTCCTTTTAAACAAACAAAACTAAAAAAAAAAGTGTAATGGCTGTTGAAAATAGCAATTCCAGCCCTCGTTAGCACTGTGAAGACCCCAACGTTTGTTGCTCAATTTTCTCCTACTTTTTCTACAGTAAATGACAGTGGATCAGCATATTTGATTTGGGAGAAATGAAGTAACAGCTGCCCAAATTGAGCTTGAGCACTCCTGATTTTGAGGTGTTCAGATCTGGAAGGCAGGGGCTAGATTCCCTTTATGAATATTAGATACATCTGGAAAGGAAAAGTCAATTTCTATTTTCATGGCTCAGAAGTGGAAATCCTCCTGTCCTGTATCTGAAGCTGTCCAGGTCCAGTAGAGCCTCCCCTTCCTTACTTACCATTTTACCTTCTGGTGGGATCCACATACCTCCCTTGCCCAGCTTCAGATAGAGAGGGGCCCTGTCCAGTTAGTCCACCCAGTTCCATCTTTGGGGGCTGCCAGGCGAGGTCACACCAGCATCCCTAAGCCTGTCTGGGGAAGTCTTCTGAGGGTGCTACCTGGGCCAAAGCCTTCTACTCCTTGGTCACACCTCTTCCCTATTCACAGGTGGCACCCCCTTCTAGCAGCCAGCCCCCCAGCCACAGCAAGCTGCAGCGCATGGAGTCTCACAGCTTCCCCCCTCCCTTTCCTGTTGATAGCAGCCAAGGGAATGCTGGGAAATGTTCCTTCTCTGCTCCAAGGCAGGGAGCTGGTCAAGGAACTACAGCTCCCAGGGCCCTATGGGGTCTCAGCTCCCCTACTGAATCCAGGCTGCTCTGAGGCTCCCTTTCTGCAGAGGGGAGGAAGTTACTGTTACAGGTCCCTTCAGAGCTTGGGCCTAGCACTATGGCACCATGTCAAATCCAGTACTGCTCCCAACTCTATCCAGCTCTGCTGCTGGCAGGATCCCTTCCCATTCTTTTTGTTTCCTGTCTCCCCTCCAAGGAGAAGCTCTGCATTGTTCCTGTGTGGGGAACTGAACCCAGGCTGTCTGGGTGAAAGCCAAGAATCCTAACCACTAGACCACATGGGACTTCCATAACACGTTTACATGTTCATATTCAATAACACAATTAAACGTAGCCATTCAAAGTAGCCATTTAAAAGAAGCCATTCAAAAAACTTCAAAAACAGACTTCAAAGAGAAATTGCAGAGTTACAACTGATCTGCAAACTTAACACCATTAATTTGAGCTTGAAGAGGGACTGGGGGTGACTGGCTCACTACAAAAGCAATTTTCCCTCTCTTGGTATTGACACCTCCCTGTCAATTACTTGGAGAGAGCCACATCCACCCTGACTGAATTAGCCTTCAACACTGGTTCTCCCCTTGTATGGTAACTCCCTTTACATCATGTTCCAATATATATTTATGCCTCTATCTGCAATTTTCACTCCATGCATCTGAAGAAGAGGGCTTTTTACCCACGAATGCTTGTGTCCAAATAAATCTGTTAGTTCTTAAGGTGTCACCGGACTCCTCGTTGTTTTTGTGAAATAAAAGCAAAATGCACTCTAAGCTGATCTTAACCCTTTCAATGCCCTTACAAACTTAGATGCTTCTCACCACAGGCCGGCTGGTGGCTTTTCAGCCAGGCTCTCCCCTTTCGTCAGCGCTTCAGTTGCTTGGTGTGGGGGTGTCTGTAGATGTAGGTGGACGAGAGAGACAAAGCATGGCAAATGTCTCTGCTTTTATCATGTCCTTTCTTCCCTCTTGGCTTTGCTCCCCCTTCAGAGTCAGGTGAGCATCACTGCGTCTCTCCAAGCAAGTCTGAGCAATTCCCCTGGGGTGTCCTCTTGCAGGTAAGTGATTGCACTGTAGCTCCCTTGCTGAACAATGGCTGTTGATGGGTTGTTTGACACCCTGTCCGGGTGTTGGTTACTTTCCTTGCTGTTGTCACTGGGGAGCTAATATTTGGCTGACTCCCCCACCTTACAGCATAGTGATAACCACACTGCACAATTCTCATAACTTCATATGCATGAATGGTAAACATCTATGGGTAGAGAAATGACTTTCAGCAGATCATATCCTTTCCCCTGATACCTTACAAGGCATGCTCTGTATATAAGATCACGATTATATGAAAATGAGGAATATGGGGGTTACAGCACACTCCCCCAAAGGTACAGAATGTCACACTGAGATTCTATTTTCATTTGTTATGTAACAGCATTAAAGAGATCCAGTGACTGACCAATGGCATTTTCAAGTGCTAAAATGGCAAGCGCTGTTGGTCTCTCATTGGCCATCAGCGACTGAAGATACGGTTTAATGAGCCAGAGCTTCAAGGCGAGGGTGGCTCTGTCCACTGCCTTCCGTTGCGCTGCTGGGCACCAAGTCCCTGGCGGTCAATATGTGAAGCTGGGAGAAGAGAGTGGGGTGGCAAGCGGTGGTAGAACTTTTGCCACCAGGGTCTAGCTGTCTAACTTCCTCTTCGTACTGCTGGGCCCCCGTTGCCTTCAGGTAACACAGGAACTAAGGCAGGAATAGGGTGAGGAAGCAAGTAAAGCCGAGCAAGGAAGGCAAAAGTTAATCTTATCTTCATGGGCAGCTCGCAATGACGTCCTTTTTCTGTGCCACAGCTGACAACAACATCCCAGACAGAAAAGTAACAGGCCAAAAAGAAACCTAGCAGCTGCTGAAACAGTTCAGCTGGGAGCGTGCTAGACTAACAGGCTCTTCTATCCTCCTTTATGCACGGGCGGGATGTTTTCTGAGAGTGCAGCAGTTCCTTTAACTGCCACGAGTCCCTCATTTCAGGCTATGCAGCAGGAAAAGACAGCATGGGCTTCTGCACCGAGTTGGCCCACCTGACCTTTCATTCTTCTCTTGCTCTTTGTCAGCAAGGAGAAGAAAAAGAAGCTCTCCCTCAAGCTGGAGTCACACGGGCGAGGTAAGGACGACTTCCTGAGTGCTGGCTCCAGTCCTCTGCCCTGCCAGCTGACCTATCGAGGGGCTACCACCACATTCTCTAGATTTGTCCATCGGTCTGTGCCAGAGTGAGCAACAACCCAGTAGGTGGAGTTTCTGTAGTGTAGTGGTTATCACATTTGCCTAACACGCAAAAGGTCCCTGGTTCAAAACCAGGCAGAAACATGCTGGCTTCCTTTTCCCAGATCCCCTTGTTATTCAGAAAGGGCACTCCTCCTATTGGCCTGTCCCTGGGATAACTCCAACCCCTGCATGACAGAGGATGCTGACAGCAGTGGAGAAAGCACCTTGGTGTCAGGCTGGAGAACCTAGAGTAGTTAGGCCAGTCACCATTTGGAGGCTTGTGGCTTGGCCACCTCTGCTGTTGGAGGTTGGCCTATAGAGGCTCTCACTTCCTGCTGGGCTCCTTTGCGTGACTGGCCAAAGGAGGAAGTGAGGCAGGAATGGGGCAATAGAGGAAAGTTGAGCTGAGGAAGGCAGGGAAGAAGCTGTGCGGCTAAGTGGGGTTAGTAGAGCACCACCCTTCATTCTGCAAAGCCTGGGGAGGTGTGGTTGGCTGCTGGGAGGTAGAATCCTGTGCCTGCCTCTTGGCTTCCCAGGAGTGGCTACTTGCAGCCCAGGAGAAGAAGGGAGGTTCTGGGTGAAAGGAAAACAAGCAAAGCTGAGTCCAAGTGGAGAATGGCGGCTCCTTTATGGCCAACCTGGGGGCATGACTGATGGTTTTAGAGGTGGAGGCTGGGCTGGCTGTGAGCAACTGGGATCCAGGAAACCCCCACCTGCCCTTCTGAGGGCTGAACCCATGGAGGTGCGGTTGGCTGCTGAGAGACAGACCCCTGTGGCTGCCTGTTGGCATCCCAGGGATGGCTACTTGCAGCCCAGGAGAAGCGGGGTTCTGGGGGGAAGGAAAAGCAGCAATGGTGAGGCTGAGTGGGCTCCTTTCTGGCCGAGATGGTGGACTGTGGTGAGTCTGGGAGTTGCCTGTAAGCCATAAGTGGACGTAGTGCAGTGAAAACTGCTGCTCCATTCTGGCCGACCTGGGGGCGCCATGGATGACTTGGGAGTGGGGGCAGGGCGCTGGCTGTGAGCAAATGGGATCCAGGAAGCCCCAGCCTGCCCCTCCAGGGGCCGAGTCTTCTTCTCTCCTGCCATGGGGAGCCCGACCTTAAGCCTGCCCAGCATGTGCAGCAGCTCGAGCATTAAGCCTTCCTGTGTGCATAACTGAACTACGCCCTAGTGTAATAAGGTGTAAAGTTTAGATTGTGAATTTATCTTTAATTTCCATGGTAATTTACTTTGATCTTTTATTCCTACCACTTATAATCCTTAAAACTCCATCTTTCTGTAGTTAATAAATCTGTTTTATGCTCTACTTAAACTGGTGTATTTTGCTTGAAGTTCTTGGGAAATCTCAGCTCCATTACAAGGCTGGTTCATGTACTATTCACAGTGAGGGAGGGGTGGACCCTGTGTAATAAACTCACACTGATCAGGCTTCTGATTAAGGCAAGATGGTATGATCCAGGGGTGCAAGGCTGCAGAGCTGTAGGGGGGGCGACTTTCTATCATTAGTGTTATGAGTGGCTGCAGAAGCATTCATGTAATTCAGTTGGCTGTGTCCCTACCTACGGATGTCTGTGTAAGTGCAATATCTGCCAGAGATTCACAGCTTGTCTCAGCATCACATGTGTGAGAGGGAGCCCAGGTGGTGGGACAAAGGGCTCAGGGGTCCCACTGTTCAGTTGCATCCCATAGATCCCATCACAGACTTTCAACAACCACAGCGGGTGCTCACTGAGACAGAGAGAGAGATGCCAAAATAGTGATATCCAGTGCCAGCAGACATCAAACTATCAGAAATTCTGTGAACAGAGAAGACCCTGCTAGTGGAAAATGGCTTGTGAGGTATCATTAGAAAACGCATAACCTACTGAATATTATCCTCCTGTTAAAATGTGTAGTAACACTGTATGTAAAATTGTGAGATTTTACAGTATGATATTACTGAAAAAGTTACAGTTCTGGGGAACACCCACAGACCAGTTCCTCAGAGACAGCAAGGCAAACAGCTGGTCAAACAGCCATTCTCCTGCAGGGGGAAGGTGTGAAGACATTAAGGGCTGGTCTACACTACGGGGGGAAATCGATCTTAGATACGCAAATTCAGCTACGTGAATAACGTAACTGAAGTCGAATATCTAAGATCGGATTACTCACCCATCCTCACCGCGCGGGATCGATGTCCGCGGCTCCCCCTGTCAAATCAGCAACTCCAGTTGGGGTTGGTGTTGTTCCGGAATCGATATAAGCGCGCTCGGGGATCGATATATGGCGTCTAGATGAGACGCCATATATCGATCCCCGAGCAATCGATTTTAACCCGCCGATACGGTGGGTAGTCTAGATGTAGCCTTACATTCCATCACAGGGACCTATTGAGGCTGTTGTGGAAAACGACCACAGGATTAATATTTGAATCAGCTCAGCCTGAGGCTCTTTTCTTGGTTACAAGCACGCAGGGGGCGACAGCTATTGGAATACTGTTCCTGAGCTAAAAATCACACAAGCCTTTTACAGCTTAAAACCACAAACAATGACACATACGTTGCACGTTAATTTCCTTATTTGGAATATATTGCAAAATATGATGCAGGTCAAAAGCAAGCTGAACAATCAGTTTTCCATATTTGGCCTTTCCTGTTATTTTTATTACACCTGGTGATATGGGAGCAAGACTCTCCATGTCTCAAGAAATGTCACTACCAACCTAGGCCATTTTCACATGCTGGGGTGCAATCCAGATCAGCGAGGAGTTGTGTCATCTGTAATCCTGGGTGAGATTCAGTGTTCTGCTGCTGGAGCTCCCCTGTCTGGATACTCCCAGCCAGCGTTCAAGGACGCACTGAGTGTCTGTATGATAAGTAACCCTGGACTGGCAGCTCTGACTCCAGCCGCCTGCTTGTTACACCCCAAGCACATTCTGGTTTGGGTAGAGAAGGCTCAGGGTTTGAGAGAAGGCTGGGGGTAGGAAGCTTCTGTTCATTATGCTGGACCTAACCCCAGTTTTACTTGAGTAAAGAGGAGATATTTGACATTGTGTGATGCTGCTCCTGTGCTCTGTTCCCAAAGTGTTCTGCAGCAGAGGAGGGTCTCTGGTAGTATGTATGTTACTGGCCTATTGGGGTGATGCTGAAACAGGACAGGGTACAGATGGCATTGTGGGGGTGGCATGAACCTTCACTCTTCATTTCCCCTTCCAAGAACAGAAGGGACAGGAATCCTTACCCAGCAAGACCATCGTCTCATAGTTCCCCTGCATGACATCTCTGTAGAGGGCTCTCTGAGTGGGGTCCAGCAGAGTCCCCTCTTCCCTGGAGAAATACACAGCCACCTCCTCGAAGGTCACCGGCCCCTGAAAGAGCAGGAGTCCAATACTCAGTACCTGCTGACCCACTCACAACCCCACTATTCACGGAACAGCAGCACCAGGGAAATGGAAGCTCCGGGAGGCACATGTTAACAGAGTCCCACCCCACCTTGCTTACAGCAGCCAGGAGGCATCAGAGGGTAGAAAGAGAGAACCTTTGTGTCTCCCATCTGACAGACAGAAGCAGGGTCTTCACATTTATCACATAGCTACTAGCCAGAGCTTAATATAGGAGATGGGGCTGTCTCTGGACCCTGATAGTGGCTCCCTGGTAGGAATCCAAGCACTCTCCAAATAAAATATATGGAAGAAAGGGGAAGTCAATCATAAAGAATAGAAGTTAGAAGGTCAGAATTGTAGTGCCCATTAACAAAGGTTTAGAGAAAATAGAGCCTATCAAACTAACGGGATATCCTTATTGGATGAGATCAAAAGTTTGGTTGCAGCTAATAGTATTGATGTAATATACCTAAACTTCCGTAAGGGACATGACTTGATTAGCACAATATTTTTACTAAAAAAAACTAGAATGATACAAAATAAACACGGCATACATTAAATAGATTAAAAACTCTGATAGTAAATGGGGAACCATGATCGAGTGGATTTCTTTCTAGCAGGTTCCTGCAGGGATTGGTTCTTGGCCCTGTGCTATTTAACATTCTTATCCATGACTTAGAAGAGAGTACAAAATCATCACTGATAAAGTTTACAGTTGCCACAAAGATTGGGGTTGGTGGTAATTAATGAAATGTCAGTAGATTCAGGCTCCATCGCTGAGAGTCTGGGAAGTTGTCCCAGCCCTGGCTGGAGGGTTATTTCCTGTTCCACAAAGAGGGGAAGTTCCATTCCCAACTCCTGTGCCTTGAAATTAGGACCTATCTGACACTACACCCCCATATTCATCATAGTGGTATGATTATAATATGATTAGGACATAATTATGATCTATTTTGTAGAAGATGCATCATGAGTGGTGTCACTGGAAAAGTTCTGATTTGCTGAATATGATTATCCTATTTGTGTGCACATATCATGTTCGTATCTGAAGTTATGGATATTGACTCTGTATCTGTATTTCAAATGTGCTTACTCTGGGTAACACCCACAATGAGCCTTTCAGGTACAACAATGAAGAAGCCAGACAGTGCTGATGGCTCAACAAAGACAATGGACTGTGGAAGAGCTTAGCCTTCCTGTGAATGTTTCAGCCAGCCTATGAGTCATGGCTACTATGACTCAGCAGGGCCTGTGACCAGACCACATGACACTAAACTCCATTTTAGTACCTGTATTTTTCCACAAACTGGACTAGGAACTGAGTTTGGAACAAAAGGTTCCCACCATATGGAAAAGCTACATAAGGTGGGGTGTGACATCATCTCTTGGCCTCATTCTCCACACAAGAGAACTTCTGGAAACACCTGAGAAACAAAAACGGATGTGGGGGAAGTGCTGCTCCCAGGATCAAGAGATTTCTAGCTTGTGTATGGAAACTTGGGGGACTGCTTGTACCATCAGTCAGGGTGAGAAACTGCTAATTCAAATTCTATCCATCTAGTATGTTAGGCTTAGTCTGAGTTTTGGTTATTTGCTAAATAATCTGCTTTGATCTGTTTGTTATCACTTATAATCACTTAATCTATCTTTCTGCAGTTAATAAACTTGTTTGATGCTTTATCTTAACCAGCGTATTTTGAGTGAAGTGTCTGGGGAAAATCTCAGCTTGTTGTGCACATCTGTCCCATATCGAGGGGAAGGGGAACTACATTAATGAGCTTGTATTATAGAGATCCCTGTGCACTATAAGATGGTATCATTCTGGATTTATACTACAGCAAGTGTGCAAGGTTGGGGAGTGGGAAATTGGCTCTTGTCTTCTATCTGTCCTTGAGTGGCTTAGGTAACGCACTCAGGTAGCTTAGTTGGCTGCATGGCGCCACCTGCTGTTGTGTTGGGTGATAACAGGCCCTGGAGAGGCTGGCGAAATCTCCAGCAAAGCAGTGTGAGAAGGGCCAGCCCAGCGTGAGGGTTAGAGGACACAGCAGTTCCCAGAAGCTCCACAAACTGCCTCCTGGGGGTGACAACCCATCACGCCCTACACTACACAAGTCTCAGCAGGTTTGTCACATGCTGTCCCCTCCCTTTCTCCACCCGAGATATTTCCTGCTTCCCACCACCTCTAGCAATTCCCACCCTCTTATGCATTTACTGCTCCTCAACCTCCAAGCAGAGCCCGCCACCCTGATAATCTCTTACCTGAGCCAGCTCCATTGCAGCCATTTCCTTGCCCCTGGGAAGACGAGATGATCTGCAGCGAAACATGGATGTTATTCTCTGGCCTGCCGGGGTGAAAAAGGCAAGGTGTGAGAATTCAGACTAGGCTTTTGTCCATTCCCCAAGCCGATTCCCCCCAGCTTTTCCCCTGCTAATGCACATTCTAGGTTCTAGCACACTGTGAAGCACAGAGTGACCTTATTCCAGTACAGGCCTAGCCCCCTCCCACCAGGGTGTAACCCTCTGACACATGGGGAAACCCTCCCAGTAACAGTCTCTCTCTTACACGTATCAAGTTTGCGGACAACACCAAGCTGGGAGGGGTTGTAAGTGCTTTGGAGGATTGGATTAAAATTCAAAATGATCTGGACAAACGGGAGAAATGATCTGAAGTAAATAGGATCAAATTCAGTAGAGACAAGTGCAAAGTACTCCACGTTGGAAGGAACAATCGGAGGCCAGAGAAGAGCAGAAACAAAGGAGTCACTTTGGGGGATTCTCCCTGTCATTGTCCCCAAGGCAGCTGTCTCAGGTTTACAAAGGTGTTTCATGTTCCAGCCTTTATACAGTCTCTCCTGGGAGTGCCTCTTTCATGGACTGGGCCTAGTTTTAGTTTTTGGTAGTTAACAATCTTGGTTTATTGTTCATCTAACCAGTATGTGTGGATTGAAGTGTGTTGGAAACTCTGTTTGGGATAACAAGCTGGTGCATGTCATTTTCCGCTGATGAAATGACAGACTTCATATGAGCTTGGGTCGTTCAGTAGCGTGCTGGACAGTGCAAGATGCACATTTCTGGGGGAAAGTTGGGCACTTGAGAATTTGCTGGTTTTCTCCTGAGGTGTAATTCATGAGTGGCTGTCTAGCAGCACTCAATACTGTGTAGCTGGGAGTGAGTTACATGCTGGAGACTGTGTGTTAATTGGCCAAGAGGGGCTGTTCTCATGGGAAAACAGTCCTCCAGCATGGGGTGCCTTTTCCACTGAGGTACAGCTATTTAACAGTCCAGATTGTACTCTGGGTAACATCACAGACACTCATTATGACAGAGCCTCTTACAACACAGAGAAAGTAAATCCATGTCCCAGAAATCGAAGACTCTAGACAGAGGGCAAGTGTCCCTGGCACTGCTTCTTGCTGACAGAGAGGTTCAGAGACAGTGCGAGAATCCTGGGGAAGCTGGGAACAGGAAGCATGGGCTGGCGGGGTTCGGTGGAGAAAGGGAACAGGAAGGGCAGGGATATTACTGAATCCAGGATCTCAGCAGTACTAGATGACAGGATAGCACATAGTGCAGCCCATTGGAAAACACAATCCCAACTATACATACAAAATGATGGGGTCTAAATTAGTTGTTTCCACTCAAGAGAGTGATCTTGGAGTTACTGTGGATAGTTCTCTGAAAACATCCACTCAATGTGCAGCAGCAGTGAAAAAAAGTGAACAATGTAGGAAATAATTAAGAAAGTGATAGATATGACAGAATATCTCATAGATCATATTTGTAAAAACAGCAAATAAATCCATGATACACCCACATCTTGAATACTGCATGCACATGTCACCCCATCTCAAAAATAGAAATATTGGAATTGGAAAAGGTTCAGAAAAGGGCAACAAAAATGATTAGGGGTATGGGACAGTTATGCCAGACCTAACCCCCAGTTTCACTTGAGCAAACAGGAGATATTTGACACTGTGCAATACGGCTCCTGTGCTCTGTTCCCAAAGTGTTCTGCAGCAGAGGAGGGTCTCTGGTATTATGTGTGTCACTGGCCTATTTGGGGTGATGCTGAAACAGGACAGGGTACAGATGGCATTGTGGGGGTGGCGTGAACCTTCACTCTTCATTTCCCCTTCCAAGAACAGAAGGGACAGGAACCCTTACCCAGCGAGGTCACAGTCTCATAGTTCTCCTGCATGACATCCCAGTAGAGGGCTCTCTGAGTGGGGTCCAGCAGAGCCCACTCTTCCCTGGTGAAATACATAGCCATCTCCTTGAAGGTCACCAGCCCCTGAAAGAGTAAGAGTCCAACACTAAGGACTTGCTGCCCCACTCACAGCCCCACTATTTGTGGCAGAGAAGAGTGAATCAAATGGAAGCTCTGGGTGGATCATAGTCAGGAGAGTCCCACCTCAACCTGGCTCAGAGTATCCAGCAAATGCCAGGGTGAGGGGATGAAGAGAGAGCCCCTTATCTCTCCCAGCATATCCATCACCCCCCTACTAGCCACTGACTGATACAGGAGATGGAGCCCCTAGCAGGGTCCAGGGAGAACTCGCTGGTAGGATGCCCAACACCCTCCTCATTGTGAGGAGTGGGATATGAAGGGAGAGGCAGCTCCAATAAGCCTGACTCATGGGTGTCCCCTTTATATCTCACAGCAGCTGATGGTTAATGAGGTCATGCTCCAGCACTAGGAGTCTGGTCAGTTTGACTAGCTCCATGTAGGTGGGTTATTTTCTCTCTTCACAAATTAGGGCATTTCCACCTCCAAACCTCCTGGGTCTGTTCCTAGAATCTAGGCCACTTAGTAAATAACTCCCAGCAGGTCTGCCACACCCTGGCCTCCTCCTTTCCCCAGGCTGTGAATTTCCTGCCCCGCTCCAACCTCCAAACCAGACTCTGCAAACCTTCCCACCTCTGGTGTATTTGCTCTCCCTTTCCTGCAGCAGGAACCCACCAGCAACCCCCCGATAATCTCTACCTGGACTGACTCCACTGCAGCCATTTCTCTTCCCTGTCCCACGCCAGGCTGGGATGAGCTGGAGCAAAACATTCTGCAGCCTGTCTAGGGGAGAAGGGCAGTTGTGGGTGTTTCAGAACCGGTTTTAGTTAATTTCACATCACAATTCCCCCAGGCCCTTTCCCTGCAGACAGACACCCTAGATTCTGTCATGCTGGGAAATGCTCAATCTGTTTATTACAATTTAGACCTGGCCCCTCCTGCCAGGCTAAGTCCACAGACACATTTTTAACCTCCCTTCTCTCTCCCCTCACCCCTTCTCTGAACACAAGGCTAGAAAAGAGCAGAACCAAAGGAGTCACTGTGGGGGATTCCCTCAGACACTGACCCCATGGCAGCCACACCCCAGCAGGGGGAATATGGAGTCAGGAACTGGCTTTTGCTCTGTCTGATCCTTGTTTTGTTCACTGGAAAGTGGTTCTGCCCCAGGATGCAGCAATACATGTGTCTGGGTGGACTAGAGAGCTGGAAATCTCTCCCCCACATTCATTTCTCCCACTGCCCCTTTCAGCCTCTCCTTCCCCTGTCCTCTCTCCCTGCCCCTCTGGCTGGGACAGTCCCATTCCTGGGGGCTTTGCTCTCCCATGGCTGGATTTCCTCCTGGCAACCGCTAATGGGAGGAGAAATGAGGTGGTGTTGTTTGTGCAGAGTCACTTTCTTGCCAGACCCTAGGACATTCCCTGAGGTCTTTCAGTTACCTGGAGACTCTGGCTCAGAATTTAGTAGTAACAGGGCCCAGGACTGCCCTAGGGGGCTAGGACCAGCTGCAGAAAGTCATCCCCTGGGCCGGGCAGAGAAGAAGCTTTAATTAAGGTCACTTCCCAGCACAGAGCCCCACTGGGGGAGCAGCAGCTGCCAAGCCTGGTCTCCCAGATCACAATGGAGGCTGCAGCATCTGACCCAGGAAGCTGAACCCCAATATCCTGAGCAGAGAGGGACGGAGTGTATGAGCAGCTTCCCTCCTTTAGCTCTCTGGGGAGAGCAGCTAATGGGAGCCCCTCCTCACAGGGCGAATGGCTGATCTCATTTGACCCACTGTCCATCTGGAATCACTCCTTGTCTTTCCATACAGTGACTCTGGATTAACAACGGTCTCAATGACACCGGATTTCAGAAAGAATGAGTTCAGAACGCTGTGGAAAAGACCATCGTGTGGCAGTGCTGACTCCCTTCCCACCTCCCTCACCCCCGCAGATCTAGGACAAGGACTGGGGGCAAAAATTTTCCAAACAGAACCGAAAGTTCCTGCAGTTTTCAAAAGAGGAGAAAAGTAAATTCTGTGAATTCACACTAACAGTATTTGCTAAGTGGACAGAAAGTTATCACAGTGACAGGGCACGTGACTGGGGAATGGACTTGGTGACCTGGTGACTAGGAGCCAGGACTCTGGTACAAGTTGACCAGAGAGAAGGATCATGGTTAGCAGCAGCCCCCAGACACCCCCTAGTACCCAGAGCCCAGACCCCCCAGCCAGGGGCCCCAGACACCCCCCAGCCAGGATCCCATCAGATATTCCCTGGGACGCAGCCCCCAGAGTCCCTGGCCAGGGACCCCAGATACCCCTCAAAGCCCCACCGGCCAGAGAACCCCCACCACACCATGATTGCCAGGTTGGGAATCCCAAAGGGTTCCCCCCACCAACAGCCCCCAGCAGCAAGGGACCCCCTCAAGGGACCCCCCCCCCACTGGGAACTCAGTCCCTCACTGCCTGCCTAGGAACTTCCCCACCCTCCAGAACGATCTACCCTGACATTTGCCTGGGACCCCCTCCTCTGCCCAGTGTGACCCCCTGATGCTTTACAGTGCGACCCACCATTCTGCTTCCCTGGCATGCCCTCACCTAGTGCCAGGGATCTCCTCCCCCAGCTCTGTGCACTGGGCATGGCAACAAAACCAGGAACCAGCGGGAGAAGCACAGACAGAGCCCCTGGCACAGAACCAGGCTCCCTCTAACCCTCTGTCCCGCCTCCCCAAGAGACACCCACCCCCACTGTTCTGCAGCCACCAGGCCCCCAGCGATACCCACCTCCAGGACCCATAGCCTCAGGGATGGGCACATCAAAACCACCACCCCCGAAAACCCCAAACCTCCACAACCCACCAACCTGACTAGGGTACCCCCTGCCCAGCCACCCAGAGGCCTCCCCCTACCACAATGCCCCTTCAGCTGCAATCTCCCCACACAGACACCTTCCCTGCCCCTGCACGTGTTACCTCACAGAGTGTGAGAAGTGGCTAGAAAGTTAACACCACCTCCTGCTAGCCAGTCACACAGGCAGAGGGAGCCTGGGGAGTGCTTCTTTAACAGGAGAATGGAAGGCCTGGAGGGCAAGAAAGATCCACGGGCTGTCACTAGCAAATAATGGCCACCATGGATCCACCCCAGAGGCGGCTGCATCTTAGCACATTGGGAAACAACCCATCATATTCAATTAGAAATAAAACAACTAGAGAGAAGTGGGGCAAATGTTTGGGGTATTTTATATCAATCTTTGACACACGCAGAGAGAACCCTGTCACAAACGACATTTGATAACATGAGAGAAAACCACCAAGATCGGAGGGGATTTGATGTTGCTATTAAATAACTAGTGGAAAAGGGGGACTGTTGGACTGGATTTTATATGACTGTCCAATACATAAACAGAATGTGATGGTCCCCCCCGGCCACGGGGCAACCATTCACGTGAGCAGCTCAGAGCCCTTTGAGGAGCTGATTTAAGGGCGGGAGGGAGCTGGAAGGCTCCCTGGACAATGGATGGGGGCCGCAGGGGAATTGGGAAATGGGGTCTGGGCAGTCTCCATGGGGGATGTGCTCCTCCCTTCCCTTCCCTGCCCTGGCAGAGAACGGGAACCTCATCCCATCCCACTCCAGTGGGAGCCATGTTCTGGGGAATGACCCAGGGCAACAATTTCCCACCCAAACAAGGACAAATCACTGCAGATAAAATGGGTGGGAAAATCCACCCCCCATCGGAGAGATTTTAAATTGACATTTGAGAAGTATGGAGAGAAAAGGGAAAATCAGAGGCAATTAGAGAGCTGATCATTGGGGGGAGGGAGAAGAATCTCCCTGGATTTTATAGCCACGTGTGATAATGAGAGAGAAAAGGGGAAATCTTGAGAGAATGTGTGTGTGGGAGGAAGTGGCAAAAACAGGGACAGGATCCAGTTTACTCACCTCCCTCCCACCCCGGGAATGTCCTGGCTGCACAGAGACAGATCTTACCCTCCCCACCCCAGTGACCTCCCCCTCTGCAACTCCGGCTTCTCCTCCCCCCTCGACACCTCCACCCTCACACCAAAGGGGGGGGCTCTGCCAGCGTCTCCCCCTGAGCTCAACTCCTGCTCCTCCACCCAGGCCGGATTGTGCCCTTTAGCCCCCCACGAACCCTGCCTCCAGCTGCCTGACCCCCCCCGCCCATCAATTTCCTGCTCTGCGCCCGCCCCCCCCCCCACGCTCCCTGTTACTCCCCCGCCCCGCTCCAGCCCTGCCCCCAGCGGAACGTTACGGCTGCTCCGGGCAGGGGGAAGGGCAGCGGCTTCAGCGGCTGTTACTGGGTATGCGCAGTGCCCGGGAGTAGCACATTGCTATGGGGAGGGATTTAATACACCGCCCTCCCCGCCTGGTCCGGGGTCCGCCTCTCCCCCCCACACGACGGACGGGCCCCGGCCCCCCCATCCCAGCGGGGCGGGCGGGCAGATCCTCCTGCAGCTCCACTGGGGCCGAGGCGCCTTCAAGGCTTCTCCCAGGCTCCCTGGGGCAGAGTCACTTTCCTACCCCCCAGCGCCTCTCATTCCCCGGGGGCTCCGGGTCACAATGTCCCACCGCCCTTCCCCCGCCTGCAGTTCCGGCTTCTCCCTTCCCGCCCCCGCCAGCCACACCAAGGGGAACCCCCGGGCCCCAGTCTCTGTCCCCACCTGGATCCCAGCGGGGCTGGGGGCAGATCCTGGCTGCAGCTGAGAACAGCGGCTCCGCTCCGGCTCAGGCAGCTCCAGCGCTGCTGGCAGCACGTAGAGAACCAGGAAGCAGCTGTTCAGCCCGGGCTCCGCGTCACAATGTGCCAGAGCCGCGCCCCCAGGAGCTGCCCTGCCCATGGGCTGTGCCAGAGCCCCGCCCCCAGGAGCTGCCCCGCCCCCAGGCTGTGCCAGAGGCCCACCCCCAGGAGCTGCCCTGCCCGTGGGCTGTGCCAGAACCCCGCCCCCAGGAGCTGCCCCGCCCCTGAGCTGAGCCAGAGCCCCGCCCCCAGGAGCTGCCCTGCCCATGGGCTGTGCCAGAGCCCGCCCCCAGGAGCTGCCCCGCCCCCGGGCTGTGCCAGAGCCCCGCCCCCAGGAGCTGCCTTGACCCCGAGCTGAGCCAGAGCCCCGCCCCCAGGAGCTGCCCACCTGGGATGTGTCAGAGCCCCGCCCCCTGGAATTTCCCCATGTTGGGTCTCTGAGCTTTGTTCTCCTGCCGCCTTTTTCCCAGCACCCCCTGCTCCCTTCCTGTGTCTGCAAACACCCCCCTCCCCCGAGGCCGGCTGCAGTGCTCGCTGAGGCTGACTCCAGTGGCTGAAGTTGCCTCCATCTCTGCTTCACCTGGAGGAGGAGAGACAAAGAGAGGAGATGTTCCCAGGGTGTGAAACCAGAATCAGTGGGCAAGGAAAGAAGGACTGTTTGGAAAGGTGGGTTTTTTGTGGGGGGGGGGTGAGCCAGAGGGATTCAGAAGAAGTTGGGCAGCAGAGGCTCAGGGAAATTGAGGGGAACCTCCTGGGTGTCTCAGTGTTGCCCAGGGTTTGTACAGCACCTTGCATAATATGGGGTCTGAGCTCAGTCATGGTCTGTGCAGCACCTGGGAGCCCTGATGTCTGTTTCCTGATCACAGGCTCTGGGAATGGAGAGAGAGAAACCTCAGCACCTGAAGGTTAATGCAGCCCTGTGTGCAACCCCTGCTAGGGTGATCCCACAGCAAATGTGAAAAATTGGGATGGGGGTGGGGTTAATAGGCACCTATATAAGAAAAAGACCCAAAAATCGGGACATCTAGTCATGCTAGTCCCTGCTGTTCTCATAAGGGGTCGGCTTAGAGAGGGTTTGGCTACACTTGCAGCTGTCCAGCGCTGGGAGTTAAAGCTGTCTTCCTACAGCTGTTTAGGGAAAGCGCTGCAGTGTGGACACACTGACAGCTACCAGCACTCTGTCATGGCCACATCTGCAGCGCTGTTGGGAGTGGTGCATTACGGGCAGCTATCCCAGCATTCAAGTGGCTGCAATGTGCTTTTCAAAAGAGGAGGGTGGGGTGGAGTGTGACACGGAGCGTGGGGGAGACAGAGCGAGTGGATTTTTGGGTCTGAATGAGCTCCCCTCTCTCACCTAGTGAGGAGCTGGGGAAAGACTTCAGGAACAGACCGTGTTTGCATAGACACACCTACTCTGCCTAGCTATGCAGCATGATGGGGCCGCTTCCCCAAAATGACCAGTTTGGGATGGTCTTGGGTTACAAATGACTTTAGGATTGAGTGGAATGAAATGTTATTCTCCTTCCTGTATGAGTGAAGGGCAGCAGAACATACCTAGTCCGTCCTGATGGAGGGGTAGGTGAGTGAGGAATAGCTTTTATTGGACTGCAGAGAAGTGATTGAGGACGTCACCCTAAACCAGTGGTCCCCAAACATTTCACATTGTGCCCTCTTAGCCATGGCTGTGGCCCCTCAGAAGCCACGGTCAAGAACCGGGGCTGGGAGGAGTGGGGCTGTTGCTTGCTGGGGTGAGGGGTGCGGACAGGGATAAAGGGGTCGACGCCGGGCTGGGAGCCAGAGTCTCAGGCTGAGGGTGGGGTTGGGGAAGAGCTGTGGCAGAGTGGTGCTCCCTCCCTGCCCTCTATGTGGGCTGGCTCAGGTCCTGAGGTGCCCCCATGAATGTTCCTCTGTGTCCCCCTAGGAGTCGCACCCCACATTATGGGGACCACTGAACCCTACTCGCTAAGCCGGGGCTAGTGATGCCAAACCCCCGGGAAAGGGAGAACAAGTGTGGGGGCCCCAGCACCAGAACCATGCCCCTACCTTCTGTCTGTGGCTCTACCCCCTTCCACCCATGGCCCCATCCACTGTCACTTCTGTTCCGCCCCTTCCCCCACCAGCCCCACCCTATCACTCCTTTACCCCTGCCCCGCTGTGGCCCTGAGACCAGAGAAGCTCTGTGCCCCTGCTGCAGCCCCCAGGCTGTAGCAGGGAGTGGGAGCTCCTCCAGCCCTGGGGCTGACATAGGGGAGACTTTTCCAGGGGGACCTAACTTGGCCTGGGCCCCTGATCATGGGCCCCACTGTCCCCTTGGCAGTGCAAGGTTTGGGGAGGCTGAGCCCCCTTGTCATAAACAGATAGCTAAGGGTTAATGTTCTTTTACCTATAAAGGGGTAACACCAGTAACCTAAAACACCTGACCAGAGGACCAATCAGGAAACAAGACTTTTTCAAATCTGGGTGGAGGGAAGTTTGTGTGTTAGTTCTTTGTTCTTTGTCTTGTGTCTGTGGCGTCTCGGCTATGAGAGTGATTTTTCTATCTCCTGCCTTTCTAATCTTCTGTTTCCAAGTTGTAAGTACAAAGATAATAAGACAATACGTTTATATTGGTTTTTTTTGTATTTACATGTGTGTAGTTGCTGGAATGTTTAAATTGTATTCTTTTTGGATAAGGCTGTTTATTCATTTTTTTCTTTTAAGCAAATAACCCTGTATTTGTCACCTTAATACAGAGAGACCATTTTTATGTCCTTTTCTTTCTTTTTATATAAAGCTTTCTTTTTAAGACCTGTTGGATTTTTTCTTTAGTGGGGACTCCAGGGAATTGAGTCTGCAGCTCACCAGGGAATTGGTGGGAGGAAGAAGTCAGGGGGAAAATCTCGTTGAGTTAGATTTACTAGCCTGACTTTGCATACCCTCTGGGTAAGGGGGAAGAGAGATTAGCTATCTTGGTACTTCTATTTCCAGGACTGGAAACAGGGAGGGGGGAGTCCCTCTGTTTAGATTCACGGAGCTTGCTTCTGTATATCTCTCCAGGAACCCAGGGAGGGAACACCTGGAGGGGAGGAGGGGGAAGGGAAATGGTTTATTCCCCTTTGTTGTGAGACTCAAGGCATCTGAGTCTGGGGGTCCCCCGGGGAAGGTTTTGGGGAGACCACAGTGAGCCAGGCACTGTATAAATCCCTGGCTGGTGGCAGCTTTACCAGGTCCAAGCTGGTAACTAAGCTTGGAGGTTTTCATGCTAACACCCATATTTTGGACGCTAAGGTCCAAATCTGGGAAAAAATGTTATGACACCCCTCCCCCCTGAGCCTCCATTACGAGCCGCCCAAGCTACCACTGCTCAGTGTGTGGCCAGTCTCTGTGTTTTCTGCTGCTCGTTCTGGGGAGCCTGGCCGGCCTTAGGGGTGGTGCCCCCCAATAGCCGCCCAGGGCTCCAGGGGTCAAAGGGCACCGTGTGGCAGTACAAAGGTGCTCACTGCTCTCCCCTGCCCCAATGCTCCTCCATGGGTCCATAGAGGTTTGAGGGGAGTAAGGAGCAACCCTATGTGCTCCATGCGTCCTGGTCACTTTTCCCACGTGGGCTGTGCTGTGAGGGGAGCATCAGAAGCTGCTGCTCTCTGCCCTCCCGCTATGCAGCCCGGCTGAGGAAAGTGACCTGGATGCAGGGAGCTCGGATGATCTCACTTCTTGCCCCCACATCCCACAGCCCCAGGGGTGCCCAGATGAGCAGCATTCCAGGGAGGAGTGGGGGCAGCAATGACAGCTGCTCCATGCACACAGGTCAGTCTCCCCATGTGGGTGCAGGAGGGGGTGCAAGGGTTTCTGTGATGCCTATTCTATCAATATCGTCACTCAATACCAGGCACTCAAATTCACCAGTCTTAGTACTTAGACGTTTAGCGTTTGTATTTAAGCACTTCTAAAATGTGTCCCATTTTAGCTGTCTGCTATTACATGATGTAATTGAGGGAGACTCTTTCATTTCACTGTTTCTCATCAGAACCTACCTGTACATTATCATCTTCCATCCTCTCCACCTTACTAGGCTATAGAGAATCCCTGTGAATAGTTCCTCTCCTAACGGATGTCTCTGTCTGAACCCTGTGCTCCTCAGCGCCTGTCGGCTTTCCCCAGCTCTGAGGCTGTGTCTACACCGCGCACCTTACCACGGTGCAGCTGTGCCACTCTAACCATGCCATTGTAAGGTGCGCTGTGTGGCCGTCCTTATCGCTGAGAGAGAGCTTCCCCGGCAACAAAGCCAAACTACCTCCAATGAGGGGCAGGAGCTTTGTCACCGGGAGCACAGCTCCACCTATGATGCGCTGTTCACACTGCCGCTTTTCATGGCTCAAATTTTGGCATTCGGGGAGTGTTTTTTCTCACCGCAGAGAGACAAAATTTTTAGCAACAAAAGCCGAAATTAAAAAAAACTCCTCTGCAACCTATTTAATTTTACCTTTATACAACCTTTATACTGCCTCCAGTTCTGGTATCCTCATTTGAAAGAGATGTTGTGAAATTGGAGCTAGGGCAGCAAAGAGCCACCAAATGTTCTGAGGGCTGGAGAAAAATGCCTTCCAGTGAGCTATTGAAAGAGCTCAACCTGTTTAGCTTATCAAAAGAAGATTGAAAGGTGATTTCATTGAAATGTTGAAGGGCCTTAATGGAGAGAAAAGATTGGGTATTTACGGGCTCTTGAATGGAGCAGAGAAAGGCATAACAAGACCCAATGGCTGGAAAGTGAAAAGAGACAAATTCATATTACAACTGAGGCACAATAGTCAACAGCGAGGATGATTCACCACAGGAGCAAGCTACCAAGGAAAGTGGTGGATTCACCATCTCCTGATGTCATTTAATGAAGACTAGATGCTTTTCTGGAATGTGTTTGCCCCCAAAGTAGCTGTTATGTCATACAGGAGGCCTGTGATATGCAGGTTAGATGCTCTAATGGTGTCTTCTGACCATGAAGTCGACTAATTTCTGAAAAACTGAGTGTAGCATTGGGAGCAGCGTCTGATGTTTTCCTGTCTAGCCGGCTTGCTGCCTAGAACGAACGCTCCTTGAGTGGGGTGATCCACAGGGAGTAGCTCAAACCTCCAAAGTGCCTGGCCAGGGGCAGGACATTAGCCCAGCAAGGGAGGGGTGTGGCAGTGACATCACAAAGGCCTTTTGCAGGACCTCAGACTATTGGTCAAAGGTGGTGGGGAGGTGGTGACCTCACAGAGAGATGCTGACATCAGCCAGGCAGGACAGGGGCGAGGGGCCAGGGAAACCTCAGAGACCTCTGTGGCTTTGCTTCAGCACGTTTCCTTCTCCAGGTCTCTCTTTGAGGACTGAGAGATTATTTGGGGTCATGGACGTGAGCGCCAGGAGGAACCTCTTTCGAGTTTCCTCCTTCCCTTGTAGTGATTTTACTAGAAAACAGCCGTCCCTGTTTAGAAAGTAAGAGCCTCCTGGAGGTTTGAAACCTGTTCAGTCTGATCTATCTGGTGACAAGTGAATTCTAGGCATGGAAAACACGAGCTTAAGGAGGCAGAATTTTATTGCGCACCTGGGATTTTGTCCCTTAGAATCGCTGGGGACATTAGGGTTTGTCCTTTTTGTTTCACCTCTTCCTCCATCCCTCCCTCCTCTTCTTCTCTTGCTTCTTTTGTCCTTTCTCCTGTTCCCTTCGCAACAACAGGACGGAGGTGTGTGTGTGTGTGTGTTGCAGGGAAGTCCTCTGCAGCTCCCACTATGGAAGGTCCACCCAAAAATGTGGGACTGAAATAGTGCTCGGGCAGTGATCCCACCGGTGACCTGGGCCATCCTTTGGGCTCTGTGGTGAGAACCCTCAGCCTCCCGTCCTCCGTCTCTACCCTGATTGGTTGAGCAGGGGGATATTGACAGGGAGGAGACTCAGGTCCTTGTTGTTCTCTTTTAAGATCAAGTAAATAAGTCAGAACCAGTTCTATCTTTGATTAATTTTGCTGCTTCTCTGCATTAATTGTCTCTGAGCAGTTGATGATTCCCTCTAACATTGCAGTTCTCCTCAAATACTTGCTGAATAATTACTGTCACTGTTGTTGGTCTGGAGCTCATCTGAGAGCACAGTATTCAGGTCATTCAATGTCTGAAATTCAAGATCCGATGGTTTGTTTGAAAATCAGGGCTCTTCGGTCCTATTCCCAACACTGCCTCTGACGGGCTGTGTGACCTAAGACAAGTCAATTCTCCTTTCTCAGCCTGAGCTTCTCCCTCTTTCAAGTAGGGATAATAATGATCCGCTCTTACCTACCTCATGGTGGGTGAAGGATGCGGATCCATTTGGGAGTGTCACTAGAAGTAGTGCATAATATGAAGTTTCCCAGATTATGACATAATAGATTAGCTGAAATAGTCTATTTTATTTGTATTTTTTTATTTTGAAATTGTTAATAGTAGCAACGACTTAGCTCAGATTGAAGCATCTTATCTAATGGTTGAGATGTAAGTGTCTCCTCTTTGTGTGCGAGGAGACAATTTAACACACTCTGACAAAGAGGAGATGCTTTTGTTTTGCAACAAAATATTTTTGCAAAGATCTTTCATCCCACTTGTTATGATTTTGAGAAACAAACTGGTTTAGTCTAAATGGGATTTTCGGACAGAAACGGTTTGAATGAAATTTTCCCACCATCTCGATTCCTGGGCTCTGGGGTGTTTTCATCTGTTAGAACAGGAGTCAGAACTGGTTGCTTCTCTTTCTGGCTCTGCCATCGCCTTGTTGTGTAAGCCTTGGGTAGGTCACTTCCCTTCTCCCATCTGTCCAATCGGAACAGGAACAGTTCTCGAACTATGGGCAGTTTAGAGCCCAATTGAGATAAGGGGTATTAAAGCCCTCTGTGAAGGAGAAAGGGGAGTTTCACAGTGTTTAGCACCAAGGAATTCTAAAGTTTGCTAAAATGTCTAGTCTGTGGAAACAAGAAATGGTCGGGGCCAAACTTATTAACCACTGCCTTTTTAAAGCCCATTCAAAGATGTGAGTCCCTATCTTTTAGGTACCTGTGGTTCTTTGCCAGCAGCAGAGAAGAGGTTCCTGCCTCCGTTTTTGTGGCCTTAACAAACCAGGTGTTGTGCCCCAGTTCTTGTCTGAGACCCCTGAAAAAGAACATCTTCCCATCCATGAACAAGACAGGACCTATCTTTCAAAGGGGAACAAAAAGACCTCTGGGACACTACAGACTAGCTAGCCTGACTGCCATAGCTGGAGAGATCCTGCAATACATTCTTAAACACTCAGTTTGTCAGCAGCACCTACAGGATGATTTGGTTCTTATGACTAGTGAGCGTGGAATTGTCAAGAACAAATCATTCCAGACCAATCCTCTTTCCTTCTTTGGCAGGGTTCTGGGCCTGGTAGAGGTGTGTAAACAATAGATGGGATCTAGCTTGGTGTTACTAAGGCTTTTGACACAGTCCCATAGGACATTCTCAGAAGCAAACGAGGGAAATGTAGTCCAGCTGCAATCAGTGTAATGTGGGTGCAGAGCTGGTTGAAAGCCAAGACTCCAGGAGCCCTTCTCCATGTTTAGCTGCCCAACGGGGAGGGTGAACCTAGTGGGTCTGGCAGGGATCAGTCCGGTGTCAGGTACTATTCTATATTTTCATGAATGATTTGGAAAATGGAGTGGAGAGCATGCTCCTAAAGTTTACAACTGACACCAAGCACTTTGGAGCACAGGATTGAAATTCAAAACACCCTTAACAAATTGGAGACTTGGTCTTCTTGAGCCAAACTCCATGGTTAGGGCTCTCTCTCTACACTGGGCTGAAGTGAAACCCCAGAGCCAAGCACTCCTCCTGGGCAGTGAGCTCCGACCTTGAATGGTCAGATGCTGCTTAGCACTGTCAGAGCAGCTTTTGCTGGGGGATTCTCCCAGCACTTTCCAATAGCGGGAAGGTATGAAATCCCCATTTGACTGCTGGGGACAGAGCCCGAGAGTGGGGAGCAACTTGCCCAAAGTCCCCAGAAAAAGGAAAACAACCAGCAGAGGAACCAATAGGAAACCCAGCAATGGAACTCAGGAGTCCTGGGGGTGTGCTGTGGTGACCAGATGTCCCAATTTTATAGGGACAGTCCGAATTTTGGGGTCTTATCTAGGATCCTATTACCCCCCACGCCATCCCGATTTTTCACACTTGCTGTCTGGTCACCCTAGGGTGTGCACATGTGTGGGTCCCAGCTGCTCCCTGCCCCCCTCATTCAAAGTCCTGGAGATCACGATTCCATGCACCTGTTGTCATGGGGATATAGCTCAGTCGTAGAGTGTTTGTTTGCAGCTCATGTGGTCCTCACTTCAAACCCCAGTGTTCTTCTATAACTTTCTTTCTTTTTTAAAAAAAAAAGGAAAACATTTTCATTTCCATTCTCCATTATGTTCAGGAGCTCCACTATATGGGGGGCTTGATATGAATGTAAACATTCAACATTTCACTGTCCAAATGCATAAAAACCTAGCGAAGCTGTCCATCAGCTGAAATCAGTTCCAATCCTCTTAGTGTCTAGTTTATGTTTTCATCAATTAAACAAAGGTATCATATGAATGTGCATTTGCAGATCCCTCTTCTCCAGGAGCTATGTTGTGCAGAAGAACAAGAACCACATCCAGTTGGGGTTCAGGATTCTGATGAGCAAAGAGCCAACAAATGTTCTGAGGGCTGGAGAAAAATGCCTTCTAGTGAGCTATTGAACGAGCTCAACCTGTTTAGCTTATCAAAAGAAGATTGAAAGGTGACTTCATTGAAGTGTTGAAGGGCCTTAATGGAGAGAAAAGATTGGGTATGAAAGGGCTCTTTAGTCTAGCAGAGAAAGTCATAACAAGACCCAATGGCTGGAAGGGGAAAAGAGACAAATTCATATTACAAATAAGACACAAATATGCAACAGCGAGGATGATTCACCACAGGAACAAGCTACCAAGGAAAGTGGTGGACTTGCCATCTTCTGATGTCATTTAATGAAAACTAGATGCCTTTGTGGAATGTGTTTGCCCCAAAAGTAGCTATTGTGTCATACAGGAGGCCTGCGCTATGCAGGGGGTCAGATTAGATGCTCTAATGGTCTCTTCTGGCCATAAAGTTGACTAATTTCTGAAAAACTGAGTGTAGTGCTGGGAGAAGCGTCTGATGTATTACTGTCTAGCCGGCTTGCTTCCTAGAACGAATGCTCCTTGAGTGGGGTGATCCACAGGGAGTAGCTCAAACCTCCAAAGTGCCTGGCCAGGGGCAGGACATTGGCACAGCAAGGGCGGGGTGTGGCAGTGACATCACAAAGGCCTTTTGCAGGACCTCACACTATTGGTCAAAGGTGGTGGGGAGGTGGTGACCTCACAGAAAGATGCAACATCAGCCAGGTAGGACAGGGGCGAAGGGCCGGGGAAACCTCAGAGACCTCTGCGGCTTTGCTTCAGCAAGTCTCCTTCTCCAGGTCTCTCTCTGAGGACTGAGAGAGTATTCAGGTTCATGGACGTGAGCGCCAGGAGGAACCTCTTTTGAGTTTTCTCCTTCCCTTTTTGTGATTTTACTAGAAAACAGATGTCCCTGTTTAGAAGGTAAGAGCCTCCTCGAGGTTTGAAACCTGTTCAGTCTGATCTCTCTGTTGACAGTTGAAATCTAGGCATGGAAAATACACGTTTAAGGAGGCAGAATTTTATTCTGCACCTGGGATTTTGTCCTTTAGAATCACTGGGACATTAGGGTTTGTCCTTTTTGTTTCACCTCTTCCTCCATCCATCCCTCCCTCCTTTCTCTTTGTCTCTTTCTTCTTTTGTCCTTTCACCTGTTCCCCTCCCAACACCAGGAGTGGTGTGTGTGTGTGTGTGTGTGTTGCGGGGGAGTGCTCGGCAGCACACACTGTGGGAGGTCCACCCAGAAATGTGGAGCTGAAATAGTGCTCGGGCGGTGATCCCCACTGGTGACTTGGGCCATCCCTTGGGCTCTCTGGTGAAAACCCTCGGCCTCCTGTTCTCAGTCTCTACCCTGATTGGCTGAGCAGGGGGTTATTGACAGGGAGGAGACTCAGGTCCTTGTTGCTCTCTTTGAAGACCAAGGAAATAAGTCAGAACCAGTTATATGTTGATGAATTCTGCTGCTTCAGTGCATTAATAGTCTCTGAATAGTTCATGATTCTCTCTAACATTGCAGTTCTCCTACAATACTTGCTGAATAATTACTGTGCAGTGTTGGTCTGCAGCTCATTTGAGAACACTTTACTAAAGTCAGTCAATGTTTGAAATTCAAGATCTGATGGTTAGTTTGAAAATCAGGGCTCTTGGATCCTATTCCCAACTCTGCCACTGGCTGGCTGTGTGACCTAAGACAAGTCAATTCTCCTTTCTCTGCCTTAGCTTCTCCCTCTTTCAAGTACGGATAATAACGATCCGCTTCTACCTACCTCACGGTGGGTGGAGGATGGGGATCCATTGGAGAGTGTCTCTAGGGGTAGTGCACAATATGAGGTGTCCTATTACCTTTGCTCAGAGCAAATTATGACATAATAGACTAGCTGAAATAGTCTCTTTTATTTGTATTTTTTTTATTTTGAAATTGTTAAGAGCAGCAACTACTTAGCTCAGAGTGAAGCATCTTATCTCATGTTTGTAATCTAAATGTCTCCTCTTTGTGTGCAATGAGGCAATTTAACACACTCTGACAAACAGGAGATGCTTTTGTTTTGCAACAAAATATTTTTGCAAAGAACTTTCATCCCATTTATTTTGATTTTGAGAAAGAAAGTGGTTTAGTCTGAATGGAATTTTCTGATAGAAATGGTTTCAATTAAATTTCTCCACCATCTCAATTCCTGAGCTCTATCCCTGCCTCTGGGGAATGGAGGTTTCCTGGTTGTTAGAACAGGAGTCAGGACCGGTGGCTTCTCTTTCTGGCTCTGCCACCGCCTTGCTGTGTAGGCCCTTGGGTAGGTCACTTCCCTTCTCTGGACCTCAGGCTCCTCCCCATCTGTCCAGTGGGAACAGGGACAGTTCTCGAACTCTGGGCAGTCCTTAGCCCGGGTGATATAAGGGGCGTTCAAACCCTCTGCGAAGGAGAAAGAGGAGTTTCCCGGTGTTTAGCACCAAGGAATTCTGAAGTTTGCTAAAATGTCTAGTCTGTGGAAACAAGAAATGGTTGGGGCAAAACTTTTTAACCACTGCCTTTTTTAAAGCCCATTCATGGATGTGTGTCCCTATCTCTCAGGTACCTGGGGTTCTTTGCCAGGAGGAGAGAAGAGGTTCCTGCCTCTGTTTTTGTGGCCTTAACAAACCAGGTGTTGTGCTCCAGTTCTCGTCTGAGATCCCTGAAGAAGAACATCTTCCCATCCATGAACAAGACAGGACCTATCTTTAAAAGGGAACAAAGAGACCCCTGAGACTTACTAGCTCGCCTCACTTCCATAGCTGGAGAGATACTGGAGTACATTCTTAAACTATCAGTTTGTCAGCGGCACCAACAGGATAGTTTGGTTCTTAGGACTAGTGAACATGGATTTGTCAAGAACAAATCATTCCAAACCAATCCTCATTCCTTCTTCGGCAGGGTTCCGGGCCTAGTGAAGGTGGGTAAACAGTAGATGGGATCTAGCTCGGTGTTACTAAGGCTTTTGACACAGTCCCGTAGGACAGTCTCACAAGCAAACCAGGGAAATGTGGTCTAGATGCAATCAGTGTGATGTGGGTGCAGAGCTGGTTGAAAGCCCAGACTCCAAGAGCCCTTCTCCATATCTGGCTGTCCAACAGAGAGGATGTACCTGTTGGGTCTGGCAGGGATCAGTCCGGGGTCTGGTACTATTCAATATTTTCATTACTGATTTGGAAAATGGAGTGGAGAGCATGCTTCTAAAATTTGCAAATGACACCAAGCACTTTGGATCACAGGACTGGAATTCAAGATGCCCTTAACAAACTGGAGAATTGGTCTTCTTGAGCCAAACTCCATGGCTGGGCCCCTCTCTCTAGACTGGGATGAAGTGAAACCCCAGAGCCAAACACTCCTCCTCCTGGGCAGTGCGCTCCGTCCTTGAATGGTCAGATGCTGATTAGCACTGTCAAAGCAGCTTTGTCTGGGAGATTCCCAGCACTTTTCAATAGCGGGAAAGTATGAAATCCCATCAATGGAACTCAGGAGTCCTGACTCCCAGTCCCGTGGTCCAGTGTCTCCAGCGGAGCACACTCCCTCTCATAGGCAGGGGGAGCAGCCATGAGGGCCTGCTTGCAATTGCCAGCTGTGGGAGGGAGTGTGCAGCAGTGGTTAGCAAAGGGGCCTGGAAAGAAGGACTGCTGGGTCCCATCTATACTTCTGACACTTGGTGTGACCCTGAGTCAGTAGATTCCCCTCCCCAGGTTTGTTTCTCATCAGTAGGGTTGGGGTTGCAGTTCTGACAGCCCAGGGGGGTTGGGAGGCTCCAGGAAGGTGTGTAAAGTGCTGGGATTTCAGGATCCCGGAGGCGCTGTCACCCCTGCACTAGGGTGATGTTCGGCACCCCCTGCTGCTGGCCAAGTTTCTCCTTTCCCTGGCAATAAGACAGACTCTTGTTTTCCCAGCCAGCTGATCGCCCAGTGTCATCACCCTGCCTGCTGGCTGGGCAGGGTAACTCCTCAGGCCACCACCCTCCTCTCCAGCCTGTCTTGGGCTTGGAGAGTGAGGAGAAGGGCGAGGGATGACATTGAACATCCTCCATCCATCGCTCCATCACCAGAGCAAGTGAGTGGCATTAGGGCTCCATGGTGGCATCCCCTGTCTGTCTGGGGAGAGGCAGAAAGAGGGAGAGAGAATCTCTCCCAAAGGACATTAGTTTTGCAAACAGCCCCCAGAAGCCCCTCACTCTCAGACTGGGGAGGGGCTTCTCCAGAGCCGTCTCCAGCGTGTTTGGCAAGGTCCCAGCAATGGGGCTCCCAGCCCTTCCCTTGTGGGAGACTGTTCCCCAGGCTGAGAGTCTCTGAGCTGGGCCGGACCCGGGGAGCTGCTGAGCATGGAAATCAATGGGAAACGAAGGGGCCCTGGCCTTGCTATGTCTAGGGACTTTGAAGTGGGAATGGTTTCCCAGGAGAAGTCTGGACTCCTGGGTCCTGTTCCTTCTCTAGCCTGGGTGGGGAATGGGTGGGAGGAAGTGTGAGTGTGTCCTGGGCTGGCAGGAGGGAGCTGCTTGTCCAAAGTGACCAGTGGTCTTTGTGACTGACCCCAGTGCTCAAAAAGGACGAGACTCCCCGGTTCTTGCAGCCCCAGGGATGACGAGGGGGAAGGTTGAGGGGGAGCAGATCATGCAATGAACTCCTGCCAGTGTGTGTAGCTTGCACTCCCTGCTCCCCCGTGGGGGGAGGAGGAGCTGCTCTGGCTGGGGCAGGGATGGGGAGAGACCAAACAAGTTGGTTAGTGAGAGGCTGCCTTGACCCCAGACTCACGTCTGCTCCCCGCTCGGTTCCAGGATGGCCAGGCTTCTGAGGATGTTCAGGAAGAAGGCTCTGCAGGCGGCCCCAGAGCCTGTGGAAAGCAGCTGCCATCTTCCTCAGGAGCCGAGCGGCCCAACCGTCCCCAATGGCGGGGAAGGAGCTCGCGGCCGGGCCAGGAGGTGGAAGTGCCCAGCCTTCTGGAAGAGGAAACCTGCTCCCGGTGCAGGCGCCGAGGTGGGAGAGGCACCGTCAAGGCCAAAATGGAGCTGGGCCAGGATGCAGCTGGGCAGGCAGGACCCAGCCCTGGTGCAGAACCGGGCAGGGTGGTTCTGGGGCTTGTTGTGTGGGCAGCAGCAGCCCCAGGAGCCCAGCCCCGATTTCCAGCAGGAGGCATCGCCCTGCCCGGTCAGTGGGGACCTTCCAGCCTTCCCAGGGCAGGAGGTGGAGGATCCCTCTCCCAGCCCCAGCTGCTCGGCCCGCTTCCTGTGGGACAACAGCAGCACCTGGAACTTGGACAGCAGCGAGGCCGACAGACGCTTCTGCTTTATTCCAGGTGAGGAGCCAGGCTGGGCTCGGAGGGGTAAGGAAGGGGCTGAGAACACCCCGGGCCCAGGCCCTCGAGAAGTGCTATGGGGGTGGGTCCCCAGCTCAGGTGTTTGGCCTGAGCCACTGAACCCCACTGACACCAGATGCTGCCACTTTAATCCTTGATGCGCCATTGGGTTGGGGGGGAGTGTGGGAGGCACCTCCCAGGGAGTCCAGGATTGTGGGTGGAGGGGTCTCTTTGCTATGGACTCCTGAAGGACTTGGGGGCTGATGACACCGAGGCTACTTGGAATCAAATACATTTGAGATACAAGTACATAGCCCATATTCATAACTTCAAATACAAAAATGGAACGCACAGCCAGCATAATTATAACCAGCAAATCATAACCTTGTCATAGACACCTCACACGACAACCTTTGCACAATATTTGCTGCACATATATAACAGTGGTGGCAACAATGATCCCTACGGTCCCAGTTCATATTAATAACGTCACAGAAGGCTATAGAGAAGTGGGAGAGAGGTGTCTTCCAGCCGGCGTGTCTCATCCATTTCCCCCTTGCCGCTTGGGCCGAGGTGGGAAGGGAGCGAAACATCCCCGGCTGAAGATTTTGCGCTCGACCTTGAAGATTAAGCCCAACCCCCCGGCATGGCTAGGTCAGGGTTGTCCTGGGCTCTGGGGGCAGAGGGCTGAGCTGGGAGAAGGGGCAGATGAGGGGATTTTGTCTCTGATAGATAAGGGCTTTGTCAGGAGAAAGCTGTAGGTCACATGCTGGGGGTGTCAGTGAGATTTGAGCTGGGGTAGCAGCAGCAGGGAAGCAGTGTGTGTGTGTGTGTGTGGGGGGATTCACTTGGTAAAAATGAAACTCCCAAGCCACTCCCTTTGCTGGAGCAAAAGCCTCTCATTTATCTCCTCAACTCCCTTCCATGAAAATCTCCACCCCTCCCCTGGTGCTGAGAGACCCTCTTTACTCCCATGGAGATTTGTAATTGTTCTAACTCTTCCTTTGCCTTGTCCAAATAGTTTTCCCAGAAAAATGATCAAGGACATTTCAAATGAGAAAAACAAACGAAACCAGAGAAACTCCCACCACACACAGTTTGGGTCTGAATTTTTCTACTGAAATTTGGAGATAATAAAACTCCTTCCTCTGTTGGCCAGAAACCAAAGCTAGACCTCCCCTGCTGTAGCTGTGACTTCTGCTACCAAACCACCAATGTGCTGTCTCCTCTTGTGAGACATTTCTCTGCACAATACTGCTGCTAATCCAGTTATTGACTCCAGGAAACATTTTCCTTAGCCTGGTTCCGTGTGTCACTGGTTTCTATAGCAAAGGTCAGTCCCTAGCCCTGTGGTCCGGACATCCTCATTCGCATCAGGCTTCAAGTTGAGAATCATTTCCTATTCCCGCTCTGTGGGAGGGGAGACTTTTAAACGCGCTCTCTGTGCGACTGCACATGGCTAAGCAAAGATAACAAACCCAAATCCCCCCTGTGCTTTGGGAGCCAGGTTTGCGGTGGGAATTCTGTAGTTCAGATGACTTCACACCTGGTCATTATGATTCTTTACCAGTTTCTCTGGCATTGGGGCACCTTTACACTTCAGCTGTGATGGCTGAGTGGTTAAGGTGTTGGAGTTGAAATCCAATAGGGTTCCTCTGCGCAGGTTCAAATCCTGCTCACAGCGAGGCCTGTGTTTTAGCCAATATCTTATCCGAGCAATTCCCTGTGTACAACCCCCTGAGACACTCTCAAGTCTCTCCCCACCCCAAGTAAATCCTCTTCTGCTCCTTTCATAGAGATGCCTGGGACACCACCACCCCCTGTGTCCCTGAGGTGTCAGGCAAACTCTCAGTGCCTGTAGCCTCTGCCACTCACCTAGTGCCCCATAGATCAGCCATAACCCTGGTTCTGCTCCTCTCTCTAGTGTGTGAAAGGAGCCAAGTCAGTGACTCCATGGGATTTGCCCCGGACCCCTCTAAGGCCGGCCCTGAAGGGAAGCACTGACTATCACAGTGACAATACAACTGACCAGCATTGCAGGGGAGGCTGAGGGAGATCCGCACTCATCAGGTCTCTTCTCTCCCACAAGGTGAGCCAGACACTGCTCTCTCCTGACTCTCACTCTAGCAGCTGGACACTAAGGAGCCATTTCCCCACAGCAAGTGCATTGAGTGCCCCTGTGGTGCTGGGGGAGGCCTGGCGCTGCTGCTGGCTCTGGGGCTGGCAGGGGGGTTGATGTATGCACAGACTCTCAGCTGCCAGGCCGGAGGGGACACTTGAGACCTTACCAGACTGTCTCATTGAAGACGGGGGGTTGAAAGACCTATACAGACGCTCTCCAGAGCACGGAGCAACATCCGCCCATGCAGCCAGGCAATGAGCATTTCTCACAGCCTGGAGCCAAGGGTGAGGTGGCAGCTACTATTCCACCTCCTGGGGGACAGGCCCTGTCAGCTAACAGACACTTCTTACTCACCACAGCTAAGGGCGCCGGGTTCCTCCAGTGGGGGTGTGAAGCAGCCATTCTTTTCGTGTCCTTTTTGTGTGCGACTGCTGACAAAAACATCCCAGATAGAGAAGCAACAGGCCAAAATACTGTCATGCGACTGCCAAAGTAGCTCAGTTGGGAGAGCGTTAGACTGAAGATCTAAAGGTTCCTGGTTCAATCTTGGGCTTTGGCAGTCCCTGTCATTATGCTTTGGGCAGAGATGGCTTGCCCTCTGGGAGCACAGCAGTACCTCCACCCAAGGTGAGTTCCTGACCTTTGGATCTGCAGTAGGAAAACACAGAAGGGGCTTACTTGCCCCTAGTTGGCCCATCTGACCTTTAATGATGAGAGCTGTCTTTCCCAACATGGTGGGAAGAAAGTGAGGCAGGGCAGCCTCAGGAATGGTGCCAGAGGGCTGCTAAGCAGAGGTTGGGGATGAAAACTCTTCTGTGCAGCTGAGCAAGAGCAGTACCAAGGAAGGGGCATCTGTAAAAGTGACCCCACACACCCCTCCTCCTCTGGGCAGCTGGTGCTGACAGCTCCAAGGGAAGGCTTAAAAGCCACAGAGCAACTGAGGGCAGGACTATATCTAGGTGTGGCCTTCAGACAGGCACAAAAACACCCAGCCAGGCTGCTCCCTGCCATGCCAAACACCCACTGAAGGTCACCAGCATGCAGAGCGGCTGCTGATGCTCTGTAGCCAACATCAGAAGATAGTAGGAAAGCAGGGCCCAGGGCCAGCCCCCATGGCGGGGCCTCTGACTGGTCCCACTCAAGGTATTCACTTTTGCTGTGGGCCAGGAGATTTTACCCCAAGAGGCTTTTCCCAAGCTGGCAAGAAGCAGAGAAACACCCAGGCTCCCAAGACGCTATGTAGCAAGTACCCTCCAGCACAGGGACAGGTGCACACGCTAGCCCAGGCTGCCGCCCACTTTCTTTGGTAAGTCAGGAAGGGCAAAGGCTAGACTGGAAGCACCTGGGGCTCCTGCCGCAGCCTTTGTGACACCCAACCCCCAACTCCTTCCCAGGCTCTAGCTGAAGCCAGAGCATTGGCCTGAGCAGCCAAGAAGAGGTTCCAGCCCTGAAGGGAGCAGGACGTTCAGCACAATAGTAAAACTGCAGAAATACAACCACCTAGAGACTCAAACCCTCAATCTTCTGATCCACACGCAGACGCCTTATCCGTTAGGCCACAGGGTAACATAAGAAAAGACCCTCCAAGCACTTCTTTGGAAAAGGCAGACACTGTGTTTCTCAGGTCATCTACTGATGGGGGCTGAGACTCTCTGGGCACAAGAAGTCGAGTTCCCAGCAACACGTGAGACTTAATTCTATGGAGCCAGGTGCAGGGCTTTGGAAGGGAGGCTCAGGCATGGGGGATTGGGGTGCAGCGGATGGACCGGCTGTCTAGGTGTGGAGATTTAGTCACACTGAGGCACAGAAGGGAGGAGGAGGAGTAATCCTGCTGACAGTCAGCGGCTGTGCAGAAAAAGAGGAGGGGTTCTGGGGACATTTTTTGCCTCTCTTTTGCCTATCTGCTCGCTCTTGTGGTGAACGGGGAAGATGATCTCAACTAGCTCAGTTGGTAGCACATCAAGCTCTTAATCTGAGGATCCAGGGTTCAAGCCCCTGTCTGGGCACCCAGTTTTAAATTGCCTTGTGTGCCAGGAGCCAAATGATTCCTGGTGCTTCTCCACCAGACACATGCAGATTCCCAGAATCCATGGCCATTTCCTGGAAAGGTTCCTTTCATCAGGAGAGAGGCAACATCCACATTACCAGAGGACCTCCTGCAGGCATGCTGCTGAAGGCAGCCTGACTGCCACCCTCACAGTGACCGGCAGGCTGTTCCCTGCAGCTTGCCGTCCCAGGCATGCACTTGCTGCGCTGGTGCCTGGAGCTGTCCCTGTCCCTGACCCAGGGCAGAGGACATTGGAAGCTGAACATCCAGAGCTTGCAAGATAAAGGAGCAGGGGGGTGAGGCCTGGCGGTGTTGGCAGAACAGGAAAGCATCAGAGGGTTCTATGGCAACCAGAGGGATTGACGGAAGTCGGTGAGGGAGGAGTTGGCGGCTTTGTTCCAGCGGTCAGGCAAACACCGCAATATCAAAGAAACCAATGGTGCCAAGTCCTGTAGTGTTGCCTGTGGGATTTCCACAAGAGCATCCAGGCTGGGGAGCCAGTGATCCTGTGACTGTACAACCGGATCAAGTGACAGCTGCCCGAGTTCCATGAGATGAGGCTGCAGCTGGCCGATATGAGCGGGAGCACCGAGTGAAGGGAGGGGTGTCCTCCCCTGACATTTTTGCAGCCTGCAGGGAATGGAGACCAAGCAGGGGGATGTGGGGACTCAGGGCAGGACCCGCGGATCCCATAGTGCAGGACAACAGTCGCTGGAGGAGGAGAGAGAGTCCTGCGAGAGGAAGCCGCTGGTGGGAAGCAATAAGTGCAGAGTGCAAACCAGTCAGCCGAGAGACACAGGGGTCTAGAAAACAAAATGGGAGCAGGTTCCATGGTGTAATGGGCAGCACTCAGGACTTTGAATCCTGGAATCTGAGTTCAAATCTCAGTGGGACCTCCTGCAGATATTGTAGTTTGCTGCAAAGTCTTGGAGCTCAACGTGTATAGTTACTTTCTACCTGGGTAAACTTCAGCAAGGTTTTTTTCTCCTCCTCATGGGTCACTGATGCCCACTGGAGATAGGTCTTTGGTCCAGCTGGCCGCTATAGGGTGGGGTCCTAGAACTTAACAGTCTGGCTAGAGATTCCTGCGGGTTGACCTGATGGTTTGGTTTCTTGCTGCTTCATCTGATGTCCACAACTTTGGTCCCTGTAGCTGCAGCTCTTCCTCTTGCCCACATGGCATTTAAAGGAAGGAGTGCCAGGGCCAGGCTTCCCAGGCTGGAGCCCAGCACACCTCTCCTCCTCTGGGCACCTAGAGCAGAGGTGGCTGGCAGTGACAGTTCCAAGGGAAGGCTTAAAAGCCACACAACAACCGAGGACAGGGCAAGAGGAGGGCAGGACCATGCCTATGTGTGGCCTTCAGACAGGCACAAAAACACTCAGCCAGCCTGCTCCCTGCCATGCCAAACACCCACTGAAGGCCACCCACAGACCAGCATGCGAGGCAGCTGCTGATGCTCTGTGACCGTTATCGAAGAAGGTAGGAAAGCAGGGCCAGCCCCCCTGGTGGGGCCTCTTACCATTCCCACTCAAGGTGCTCACTTTTGCCATGGGGCAGGAGATTTTACCCCAAGAGGCTTTTCTCCAGCTGGCGAGAAGCAGAGAAACACCCAGGCTCCATGTAGCAAACCACCTCAAACACAGAGACTGGCGCACATTTGGAAGAGGGAAACTGCTCTACACACTAGCCTGGGCAGCCGCCCATTTTCTTTGGCAAGTCAGGAAGGGCAAAGGCTACACTGGAAGCACCTGGGGCTCCTGCCCCAGCCTTTGTGATGCCCATTCCCCCCAACTCCTTCCCAGGGCTCTAGCTGAAGCCAGAGCATTGGCCTGAGCAGCCAAGAAGAGGTTTCAGCCCTGAAGGGAGCAGGACTTTTAGCCCAAAGGTAAAGCTGCACAAGCACAACCACGAAGGGACTCAAACTCTCAATCCCCTGATCCGAAATCAGATGCCTTATCCATTAGGCCACGGGGTCACATAAAAAAAGGCACTCCAGGCACTTCTTTGGAAAAGGCAAACACTGATGCATCCAACGAAGTGGGGATTCACCCACGAAAGCTCATGCTCCAATATGTCTGTTAGTCTATAAAGTGCCACATGACTCTTTGCTGCTTTTGCAGACGCTGTGTTTCTCAGGTCAGCTACTGAGGGGGGCCGAGACTCTCTGAGCACAAGAAGTCGAGTTCCCAGTGAGATGTGAGACTTAATTCTCTGGAGCCGGGTGCAGGGCTTTGGCAGGGAGGCTCAGGCATGGGAGACTGTGGTGCAGCAGATGCACCAGCTGTCTAGCTGCGGAGATTTAATCTTACTGAGGAGGAGGAGGAGGAATCCTGCTGATAGGCAGTGTCCAGGACCGGTGCAACCACTAGGCGAACTAGTCAGCTGCCTAGGGTGCCAAGTGGTTGGGGGAACCAAAAGCCACACTCAGATGAGGCAGTGGAGAGGAGGTAAGCTGGGGAGGGGGCTTGGGGGCGTGCGGGGAGAGGGCTTCCCGCAGCAAGTAACAAGGGCGGGGGCGTGCAGAGGAACCGCTTCCTGTCCCAGCTCACCTCTGCTCTGTTTTCTCCCCTGAGCACGCCGCCCCCGCTCTAATTCTCCTCCCCTCCTATGCTTGTCGCACTAAACAGCTGATTGGCACCGCAAGCTGGCCCAGGGGAGACGTGTGTGTCCCTGCTGCCTTCTGCTGAGCCCTGCTCTGTGTGTGTGTGCATCTGTGACACTGTATCAGTGTGTTGCTAGGCTAACCAGTAGGAAATGGCTTTGCAGGATTTTGTATTCTGCAGCAAGTGACACACACACACACACACACACACAAAGGGACTCACACAATCCCAAGAATACTCACATACAACACACCCAGAGGGACATGTTAGTCAAACCCCCAGAGAGAGAAACATTCACACCCCCAGCCACACTCACAATAACCCCCCCACACACACCATAACATTCACAGTTGTGCTCAGAGACACAACTGCACGCAGTTCACTCCCACTGCTCCAAATACAAGGACCTCCTGCCCCACACAGCATGTGCCAAGGCCTGTTGAACTCACTGCCACGAGACAGCTACCAATGAGAATGACCCCCTCGTGCTGGATCATCTGCTTGGCCCCCCACTCCCTCTTGGTGCATGCTGTGCAGCGTGGCTGGGGATTGTGCAATAGCAGGCTGGGGCCGGGTCACTCCACTTCCTGCAGGAAGTAGCCAACCCCCTGTCACCCACAGAGGCTGGGACCAGCCCCCCTCTGCTTCCCCACACACAGGTCTGGGGCCTCAGCCTGCTCTGCTCCCCTGGCTCCCAAGTTTGGGGAGAGAGGGGAACTGCCCCACAGCACTCGCCGGCAGCATGGCTGGGAGCCAGAGGAGTGGACCATGCAGTGAGTGCAGGGGCGGAGGGGCGGGGGGGGCAGGGCTGGGGCGGAGCAGGGGTGGGGGCCATGGCAAAGAGCCAGGCAGCCCCCCCTGCAGCAGCTCCCCAACCCAGCTCACCTCCCCTCTGCCTTCTCCTCTGAGCACGCTGGTGCCGCTCCACTTCTCCCGCCTCCCAGACTTGTGGTGCTAATCAGCTGTTTAGTGTGGCAAGCCTGGGAGGGGAGGAGAATTAGAGCGGGGGCAGCGTGCTCAGGGGAGAAGATGGAGCAGAGGTGAGCTGGGACAGGGAGCAGTTCCCCTGCATGCCCCCACCCCCATTACTTGCTGCGGGCAGCCCTCTCCTCACACCCCTCCTGCTAACCTCCACTCCTATCCTGCCTCTTCCCCCAAGACCCCTCCTCCCGCTCACTGCTCTTGGCCCCCTCCCCACCCTCACTCACTCTTACGGTCATTACAAAGTGGCAAGGCAGAGCCCTCCCATTTTTAAAAGTCCTGGGGTGTTGTTCGCCCCTGTTCAGGCACCCCTGGGTCCCAGCACTTCACACAGCTCTCCCTGATTTCAGGTGTTAGTGAGGGAGCCTCACTGCTAGCGCAGACTGGGCAGTTTGTTGGATGAGAGACACTGTCCCAAAGCAGGACTAATGCTCAGACCTGGTGATCAGTGATTTCAGATCTGTTGGTCTGCAGCAAGACTCTACAGTGAGTCTTAATCAGCTCTGTTATTACACAGGGACGAACAAAAGGGTCAAATGCTGCCTGGAAGCCTTAAGAAGAATCCACCCCACCAAGTACAACACTTGTTGATACCAGCTCCTAACCCCACTGAGAATGTTTTGGGGTCACTCCTTGCCTTTATCAACCTAGGGGACTGAGAGACTAGGAATTAACAGGTGCTCCAGTGGCACAATTGATTAGCACACAGTACTTATAGGGCAGTGCTAAGGTTGTGAGTGCAAACCTCCCCTGGATCACTGGTTTTCATTAGCCAAATGGCTTCACCCCCTCATTTGGCCCTATGGAATGTAGAATTCTAGCCCTGGGGACATTGAAGCAACGTAAGAATCAAAAATACTCCTTCACTTATTACCTCTTCTCCAGAGTGCAGGTCAGAATCTACAATCCTTTCTCCCCCACCAGCCCCTGTGCCAGGATCCCTCAAGCAGAGCCTGGAGTCCTGCCCATCCTTGACCCCTGAGCCTGGAGGGAGAGGAGCAAGGAGCCATTGTTAGAGGGCTTTCCCTTCCCCTGCCCGCTTCCCTGGCTCTTGTCACACAGACAGCAAGCAGCAAAAGACCAGAAGTCCGAAGCGCAGATAGAAGGATGTTTACTGGGGTTAGTTTCCAAGCAAGCAGATTCCAAAGCCCTTCACACCAGTCAGGCTGATCTCTACACACGGACAGAGTCCGTTCCCCAGTGTTCCCTACCCAGCTCTGACACCACAGAGCGTTTACCCCACATCCCTACAGACAATTCTTTCCTGGGTGTCCGGCTGGTGAGTCTTGCCCACATGCTCAGGGTTTAGCTGATCACCATATTTGGGGTCAGGAAGGAATTTTCCTCCAGGGCAGATTGGCAGAGACCCTGGGGGGGTTTCACCTTTCCCTGCAGCGTCGGGCACGGGTCACTTGCTGGAGGATTCTCTGCACCTTGAAGTCTTTAAACAACGAGTTGAGGACTTCAATAGCTCAGACATAGGTCAGGGGTTTGTTACAGGAGTGGGTGGGTGAGAGTCTGTGGCCTGCGTTGTGCAGGAGGTCGGACTAGACGATCATAATGTTCTCTTCTGACCTTAAAGTCTATGAGTCTATGAGCTCTGACACTGCAGAGTGTTTACCTCACGTCCTCCTTCTCAGCTCCGACAGTCCAGAGCCTTGCCTGTGTCCCTGTTCCCCGTTCCCTATTCCCATCCCCCCGTTAGGAAGCATGATTCCAATTTCCCCGCCCACTGCCTGTTTGACCCCAGTTTATACAGTAATATTCTCAGCGAGACCTTAACCAATGATTTTACTGAAATGTAATTAACCAATTCTAACCTATTGTAACAGAATTCTCTAACCAATTACATCCCACTCCCCTAATTAACTTACACCCAGTAAAATTAATTCTGCAGCAGACAGAAAGAATTAGAGGACCAGACAGATTGACAACAGAAAAGCGGGGGCCATAAAGATAAACTCTACAGAAATGACGGTTTCACAAGCACAACCATTGAGAAGAGATTTCTTGCCAGACCGGATGCTCCCTTAAGATCTGTTTCTTTATCTGGTGGTGATGGGCACTATTGGGACAGGATCATCTTCCTAACAGCCCAACCCCACCTTAGTTCAGTGTGACGGGTTTGGGAGGTGAGGATGTGACCGTTCACTTCCCAGTGTATGGCTGCCCCTGCTGCTTAGCCAAAGGCCTTAGCCTACTGTCAAGGTTTTTTCCCCACTCTGAACTTTAGGGTACAGATGTGGGGGACCTGCATGGACCCTTCTAAGCTTAATTACTAGCTTAGATCTGGTAACACTGCCACCATCCAGAAGTTAGTGTCTGGATCACTCCCTGTCCCCCCAAAACATTCCCCTCCCTGGGCAGCCTTGAGAGGCGTCACCAATTCCCTGGTGAACACAGATCCAAACCCCTTGGATCTTAAAACAAGGAGAAATTAACCATCCCCACTCCTTTTCCCCTACCAGTCCCTGGTGAGTCCAGACCCAATCCCCTTGGATCTTAAAACAAGGAAAAATCAATCAGGTTCTTAAAAGAAAAAACTTTTAATTAAACAAAGAAAGATAAAAATCATCTCTGTAAAATCAGGATGGAAAATACTTTTCAGATTATATAGCCCAGAGGAAACCCCTCTAGCCTTAGGTTCAAAGTTACAGCAAGCAGAGGTAAAATCCTCTCAGCAAACAAGGATCATTTACAAGTTGAGAAAACAAAAATAAGACTAACATGCCTTGCCTGGCTAATTACTTACAAGTTTGAAACATGAGAGACTGATTCAGAAAGATTTGGAGAGCCTGGATGGACGTCTGGTCCCTCTTAGTCCCAAGAGCGAACAACCCCCAAAACAAAGAGCACAAACAAAGACTTCCCTCCACCAAGATTTGAAAGTATCTGTCCCCCATTGGTCCTCTGGGCAGGTATCAGCCAGCTTTATGGAGCTTCTTAACCCTCTACAGGTAAAAGAGACATTAACCCTTAACTATTTGTTTATGACACCTACGAACAAGGGCTCAGACTCTCCTAGGGAGAGATGGCCCAGACAGGCAGACTGGGACTTTGGTTCTTTGTTTTCTACCCCTGTCACTAGCTGAGTGATAAAAATACACCTAAGTTCTTAAAGTCTAGGCCTGTACAAGCAGCCTGAATATCTCTATTCTAACAGCCATCGGTCCCTGTGGAAAAATCTATTCAGGGTTGTCCCTAGACATTTTGGTGCCCTACACAACACCCCGTCCCCCAGTCCGAGCTGGCAGAGCGGAGCAGGCTGGGGCCAGGTCACTCCACTTCCCGCCGCCCGGTAATTGCAGGGCAGGCCAGACCCCACACTCACGGGGCAGTGGGAAGTGGAGTGATCCAGCCCCAGCCTGCTGCACTCTGCTCCCAGCCTTGGAATTTGGGCGGTGGGGGAAACGCCCCCCAGCACTCACCAGCGCCGCAGCAGGGAGCTGGTGGAGCAGAGCAGGCTGGGGCCAGGTCGTTCCACTTCCCGGCGCCCGGTGAGTGCAGGATGAGACTGATCCCTCCTGCAGTCCACCGGGATGCAGCTAAGGGGAAGGGGTGGAGTGGGGGGGGGGAATGGAGTGGAGCAGGGGTGGGGAGAGGCAGCATGGGGGCAGAGCAGGAGTGGGGGCTTTGGGGAAGAGGCGGAGCAGGGGCAGCTTTCCTGGCCGTCTCAGCCAGCCGGGGGATCGGGCTGGCCGCCGGAGCAGTACGCAGCTGCGTAGGGCACCAGGAAAAATGGGGCAACTTGGTGTCTCCACATCCTTTCACCAGGCAATGTCCCTGTAGTGTGTGCTGTCTTCATAGGTCCTTTCTCAGTCTTTCTCACCGTCCTGTTTTGAGTCTCCTGTGTCCCTGCTTTCAAGCACAGACTAACTCTGGCTGTTCAGGAGAGGGGAGGACCATGCCTATGTGTGGCCAGCAGACAGCGACAAAGACCCCTAGCCAGCCTGCTCCCTGCCATGCCAAACACCCACTGAAGGCCACCCGCAGACCAGCAGGCGAGGCGGCTGCTGATGCTCTGTGGCCAACATCAGAAGAAGGTAGGAAAGCAGGGCCAGCCCCCCGGTGTGGCCTCTGTCTGTTCCCACTCACAGTGCTCACTTTTGCAGTGGGGCAGGAGATTTTACCCCAAAAGGCTTTTCCCCAGCTGGCGAGAAGCAGAGAAACACCCAGGCTCCCAAGGTGCTATTTACCAAGCCCCCTCAAGTACAGGGACAGGCGCATATTTGGAAGAGGGAAACTGCTCTACACGCCAGCCCAGGCAGCTGCCCAGTTTCTTTGGCAAGTCAGGAACAGCAAAGGCTAGACTGGAAGTACTTGGGGCTCATGTCCCAGCCTTTGGGATGTCCAACACCCGACTCCTTCCCGGGGCTCTAGCTGAAGCCAGAGCATTGGCCTGAGCGACCAAGAGGTTCCAGCCCTGAAGGAAGCAGGACTTTCAGCACAATAGTAAAACTGCACAAGCATAACCATGAAGGGACTCGAACTCTCAATCACCTGATCTACAGTCAGATGCTTTATCCATTAGGCCATGTGGTGACATAAGAAAAACCTCTCCAAGTACTTCTTTAGAGAAGACGGACACTGTGTTTCTCAGACTTAGGTCATCTACTGACAGGGGCCGAGACTCTCTGGGCACAAGAAGTCGAGTTCCCAGTGAGATGTGAGACTTAATTCTATGGAACCAGGTGCAGGACTTTGGCAGGGAGGCTCAGGCATGGGGGATTGAGGTGCAGCAGATGGACCGGCTGTCTAGGTGCAGAGATTTAGTCGCACCGAGGCACAGGAGGGAGGAGAAGGAGGAATCCTGCTGATGGTCAGTGGCTGTGCAGAAAAAAGGGTGTTGATTCCCCCATCCTAAATGGGCTGGTTGGCTTGACCCTTCTCCCCTCTGCAGAGCATGGTGGGGACTGCAGCTCACCCCTTGTGGGGCAGGAGGGCACAGGTGCAGGGCGCTGGGCTCCGATGCACCTGGAAGGCAGATCCGGTGGGGTGGGGTGGGGTGGGGGAGGGCAGGGCAAGGCAGGGCAGGGCCTGTGGTTTACGTTCTGCCTTGCCTGGTGCTGGGCCATTGCACAATCCCCAGCCATGCCGCACAGCGCACCGCAAGAGGCAGGGGGGCAAGCAGATGATCCAGCACAAGGGGGGAGAGGAAATGTGGTTGGGGAGAGGAAAGGCCTTGGGTTGCACTGAGGGAGTGCAGATCAGGGGTGACACCTCAGAAACCTGCAGCAAAGGGATGGACAGGTGGGCTGCGTGGATAGAAAAGGCAGCGAGCCTAAAAGGGGAGTGGGGTCTAATGGTCAGAGCAGGTGGGGGTTGGGCTCTATCCCTGGCTCTGGGAGCAGAGGTGGGTCTAGAGGTGAGAGCAGGGGGACTGGGAGCCAGGACTCCTGGGTTCCATAGTGGCAGCTGTTTTTTCCTGTGTCTCCCTCCCTAGAGGTCCCAGCCCAGCCCCCTAGTGGAATCTGACTGGGGGAGGGGGTTGCCCTGCCACTCCAGATTCGTGATTCAAACCCCTCCCCCCACGGGCTCTGACATCACAGAATGTCCCCCCAAGTCAGAAAGTAGGAGCCCCTCCCCGCATGCAGAGGAAGCTAGTGAGATTCTAGGGGGTCTCTGGCAGAGGTGATAGCACCCACCAGACACCCACTCATGGTTGCAAGGAGACCCTCCTGCACAGCCCCCTGATATGAGGGACCAGGGGCGCCCAGCCAGGGTCAGGAGGTGTGCTCCCCCTGAGCCCCTCCCCCGTTACTCCAGGATCTGAGCATCTTCCTAATTCGCAGGGTAATTCTCCTCCCAGGCTCGTGCGAGGGTGGGAAGCGCCACCAGCCCCATTTCCCAGACGGGAGAACTGAGGCCCAGAGAGGCTGAGTGATGTGCCTAAGGATATCCAGGAAGTCTGTGGCAGAGCAAAGCATGTTTCTGCCTCCTCACTCCCAGGTCTGGCCTGCTCCTGGGTCACTGGATGGTGCAGGGGGGGGCGCCTCGGGGCAAGGGGCAGTGCAAGGGGGGCCTCAGGGGAAGGGGCAGTGCAGGAGCGGGGTCCCAGGAGAAGGAGCAGTGGGAGGGCAGGGTCTCAGGGGAATGTGAGGGGGCGGGTCCCACGTGAATGGGTGCTGTAAGGGTGGGGTCTCAGGTGAATGGGTGGTGCAGGGGCGGTGTCCCAGGAGAAGGAGCAATAGGAGGGCAGGGTCTCAGGGGAATGTGAGGGCAGGGTCTCAGGTGAATGGGTGGTGCAGGGGCGGGGTCCCAGGAGAAGGAGCAGTGGGAGGGCGGGGTCTCAGGGGAATGTGAGGGCGGGGTCTCAGGTGAATGTGTGGTGCAGGGGGGTCTCGGGGCAATGTGAGGGCAGGGTCTCAGGTGAATGGGTGGTGCAGGGGCGGGGTCCCAGGAGAAGGAGCAGTGGGAGGGCAGGGTCTCAGGGGAATGTGAGGGCAGGGTTCCAGGTGAATGGGTGGTGTAAGGGTGGGGTCTCAGGTGAATGGGTGGTGCAGGGGCAGGGTCCTAGGAGAAGGAGCAGTGGGAGGGCAGGGTCTCAGAGGAATGTGAAGGGGGGTCCCGGTGAATGGGTGGTGTAAGGGTGGGGTCCCAGGTGAATGAATGGTGCAGCGGCAGGGTCTCGGGGGAATGTGAGGGCAGGGTCCCAGGTGAATGGGTGGTTTAAGGGCGGGGTCTCAGGTGAATGGGTGGTGTAAGGGTGGGGTCCCAGGTGAATGAGTGGTGCAGGGGCAGGATCTCGGGGGAATGTGAGGGCAGGGTCCCAGGTGAATGGGTGGTGTAAGGGCGGGGTCTCAGGTGAATGGGTGGTGTAAGGGTGGGGTCCCAGGTGAATGAGTGGTGCAGGGGCAGGGTCTCAGGGCAATGTGAGGGCAGGGTCTCAGGTGAATGGGTGGTGCAGGGGCAGGGTCTCGGGGGGAAGGGGCGGTGCGGGGGCAGGGAATCGGGAGAATGGGCAGTGTGGCATTGGGGACTTCGGGGAAGAGGCAGTATGAGGGCAGGGTCTCGGGGCAAAGGGGAAGGGTGTAGACGGGGTCTCAGGCAAAGGGGTGATGTAGGGATGGCGATTCAGGGGAATGGGTGGTGAAGGGGCGGGGACTAGAGGGAAGGGGCCAGGGGGGGCTGGGACTGGGGGAGGGGCAGTGCAGGGGCAGGGTCTCGGGGGAAGGGGCGATGCAGGGGTGAGGTCTCAGGGAAAGGGGCGGGGACTGGGGGTAGGGGTGGTGCAAGGGCAGGACCTCGGGGGAAGGGGCGATGCAGAGATGGGGGTTAGGGGAAGGGGCAGGGCCTCGGGGGAAGGGACGATGCAGAGATGGGGGTTAGGGGAAGGGGCAGGACCTCGGGGGAAGGGACGATGCAGAGATGGGGGTTGGGGAAGGGGCAGGGCCTCGGGGGAAGGGACGATGCAGAGATGGGGGTTAGGGGAAGGGGCAGGGCCTCGGGGGAAGGGACGATGCAGAGATGGGGGTTAGGGGAAGGGGCAGGGCCTCGGGGGAAGGGGCGATGCAGAGATGGGGGTTAGGGGAAGGGGCAGGGCCTCGGGGGAAGGGGCGATGCAGAGATGGGGGTTAGGGGAAGGGGCAGGGCCTCGGGGGAAGGGACGATGCAGAGATGGGGGTTAGGGGAAGGGGCAGGGCCTCGGGGGAAGGGACGATGCAGAGATGGGGGTTAGGGGAAGGGGCAGGGCCTCGGGGGAAGGGGACGATGCAGAGATGGGGGTTAGGGGAAGGGGCAGGGCCTCGGGGGAAGGGGCGATGCAGAGATGGGGGTTAGGGGAAGGGGCAGGGCCTCGGGGGAAGGGACGATGCAGAGATGGGGGTTAGGGGAAGGGGCAGGGCCTCGGGGGAAGGGACGATGCAGAGATGGGGGTTAGGGGAAGGGGCAGGGCCTCGGGGGAAGGGACGATGCAGAGATGGGGGTTAGGGGAAGGGGCAGGGCCTCGGGGGAAGGGACGATGCAGAGATGGGGGTTAGGGGAAGGGGCAGGGCCTCGGGGGAAGGGACGATGCAGAGATGGGGGTTGGGGGAAGGGGCAGGACCTCGGGGGAAGGGACGATGCAGAGATGGGGGTTGGGGGAAGGGGCAGGACCTCGGGAGAAGGGACGATGCAGAGATGAGGGTTGGGGGAAGGGGCAGGACCTCGGGGGAAGGGACGATGCGGGGGAAGGGATTAGAGGGAACAGGTGGTGCAGGGGCAGGGTTTTAGGACAATGTGAGCATAGGGTCTCGGGTGAATGGGTGGTGTAGGGGTGGGATCTCAGGGGGAAGGGGCGGTGCAGGGGCAGGGTCTCAGGGCAATGTGAGGGCGGGGTCCCGGGTGAATGGGTGGTGTAGGGGCAGGGTCTCAGGGGGAAGGGGCAGTGCAGGGTCAGGCTCTCGGGGGGAAAGGGAAGCTCAAGGGCAGGAACTCTGGAGAAGGGGCAATGTGAGGGCGGGGGTGGGTCCTTGGGGAAAGGGTGCAGGGGAGGGGTGTATTGGGGAGGCACAATGCTGGAGTGTGGATTTGGGGGAAGGGGCAGAGTGAGGGTGGCGTATTGGGGAAAAGGGGCAATGCGAAGGCGGAGCCTTGGAGGAAGGGGCAGGGGCAGGGCTCTGGGGAATGGGGCAGGGGTTAGGGGAACAGGTGACGTGAGGCCAGGACGTCGGGGGTAGGGGCAGTGTGGGGGCAGGACCCCAGGAGGAGGGGGCAGGGGCAGTGTGGGGGCAGGACCCCAGGAGGAGGGGTCAGGGGCAGTGTGGGGGCAGGACCCCAGGAGGAGGGGGCAGGGGCAGGGCTTTGGGGAATGGGGCAGGGATTAGGGGAACAGGTGACGTGAGGCCAGGACGTCGGGGGTAGGGGCAGTGTGGGGGCAGGACCCCAGGAGGAGGGGGCAGGGGCAGTGTGGGGGCAGGACCCCAGGAGGAGGGGGTAGGGGCAGTGTGGGGGCAGGGCCCCAGGAGGAGGGGGCAGGGGCAGTGTGGGGGCAGGACCCCAGGAGGAGGGGGCAGGGGCAGGGCTTTGGGGAATGGGGCAGGGATTAGGAGAACAGATGATGTGAGGCCAGGACGTCGGGGGTAGGGGCAGTGTGGGGGCAGGACCCCAGGAGGAGGGGGGCGGGGCTTTGGGGAATGGGGCAGGGATTAGGGGAACAGGTGATGTGAGGCCAGGACGTCGGGGGTAAGGGCAGTGTGGGGGCAGGACCCCAGGAGGAGGAGGCAGGGGCAGGGTGGGGGCAGGACCCCAGGAGGCGGGGGGCAGGGCTTTGGGGAATGGGGCAGGGATTAGGGGAACAGGTGATGTGAGGCCAGGACGTCGGGGGTAGGGGCAGTGTGGGGGTAGGACCCCAGGAGGAGGGGGGCAGGGCTTTGGGGAATGGGGCAGGGATTAGGGGAACAGGTGATGTGAGGCCAGGACATCGGGGGCAGGGGCAGTGTGGGGGCAGGACCCCAGGAGGAGGGGGTAGGGGCAGTGTGGGGGCAGGACCCCAGGAGGAGGGGGCAGGGGCAGTGTGGGGGCAGGACCCCAGGGGGAGGGGGCAGGGGCAGGGCTTTGGGGAATGGGGCAGGGATTAGGGGAACAGGTGATGTGAGGCCAGGACGTCGGGGGTAGGGGCAGTGTGGGGGCAGGACCCCAGGAGGAGGGGGCAGGGGCAGTGTAGGGGCAGGACCCCAGGAGGAGGGGGCAGGGGCAGTGCGGGGGCAGGACCCCAGGAGGAGGGGGCAGGGGCAGTGTGGGGGCGGGACCCCAGGAGAAGGGGGCAGGGGCAGGGGCAGTGCGGGGGCAGGACCCCAGGAGGAGGGGGCAGGGGCAGTGTGGGGGCAGGACCCCAGGAGGAGGGGGCAGGGGCAGTGTGGGGGCGGGACCCCAGGAGGAGGGGGCAGGGGCAGTGTGGGGGCAGGACCCCAGGGGGAGGGGGCAGGGGCAGTGTGGGGGCAGGACCCGAGGGGGCAGGGGCAGTGTGGGGGCGGGACCCCAGGAGGAGGGGGCAGGGGCAGGGCTTTGGGGGGAGGGCGGAGCTCGGGGAATGAGGAGGATTAATTCGGTTCAGTGGCAGGTTTGTCTGCGGGTGACACTGGCACTGCAGGGGGGTTAAAGCCGGGCTCACCCGAGGGAGGAGGACGGGGCTGGGTGGCCGGGCACAGCGGGAGTTCGGGGAGTGACAAGGAGCCGGTTCCAAGGCTCATCGGACACCCCCAGAAACCAGCTCACACCCAGACGGGGGGTTACAGCCCCAGCGAACAAGGGGCGCTGGGAACATCCCCGCGGTGCAGACAAATGTACCAAGTCACCGGGCAGAGACAGACCCGGCACTGACCTGCCCCCCCCGGTCCTCGGCCTCCGCCCCCCGCGCTCCCGCCCCCGCCCCGATCAGCTGCTTTGTGCGGGGGTGAAAGGGGCGAAGCGGCGCGGCACGTTCCCACGCGGAGCAGGTTCACACACTGCACGGGGGGGGGGCTCTCGGGGGGGGCGGAGTTGGGGGGTGTCAGGTTGACCCAGGGACCCGCCCTCACCTGCTGCCGCAGCCCCGGAGCCAGCGCAGGACCCGCCGCAGACCCGGAGCGCCGCCCGCGGAGCCAGCACTGAACAGGCGCCTCCAGCCCGGGCGAGATCCGCACCGCGGGGCCGGGATTGGGGGTTGGTCTAACGCAGCCCTGGGGGGGGCCTGGTTCCTGCCCCGAGGCTTCGCTGCCCCCCCCCCGCCACGGGGACAGCCGGGGGGCGGGGCGGGGCCGGGCCGAGGAGCACAGAGGCGGGACGGGGAGAGGCGGCTCCGCACGGGGGGGCCGGGGGCTCAGACACCCAGTTCCAGGCGCCAGGCCCGGCCCCTGCCCCGGGAGCAGCCCCGGGCCCGTGGGAGCCGGGCGGGGGGGGCACAGGGCAGAGGCAGCGCGAGTGAAAGGACTTCACTCCGCCCCCCCCCCAGCTGGGCCTGGAGGGCAGCGGGGGGGGGAGGCGGTAAGCTGCCTGGGAGCAGCCCCACAAGCGGCAGCCTGGGGCTGCAGGGCCTTCAGCCTCCCCCAACCTGCCCCCCAGTGTCCCCCCCGTCCGCTGTGACTCTCCTGCCAGCACCGCCCCCTCCTCTCCTTCTGTAGGGCCCCAGCAGCCCCTTCAAGCCCCCCCAACCAGCCCCCCAGTGTCCCCCCATCTGTTGTGACCCTCTCGCCAGCCCCACCCCCATCTGTGGGGATCCCTCAGCCCCCAGCATCCCCTCCCCCATCGTGTACACTCCACCTGGCCTTTCCCTTCGCTCCGACCTCCTCCTCCCCCTCCGTCCTCAGCACCCCGACACCGACCTCCTCCTCTCGCCCCACCCCTGACATCCTCCTTCCCGTTCTCAGCACCCCACCACCCCTTCCTCCTCCTCCCCCCCAACCCCGTCCTCAGCGCCCCACCCCTAATTGCCTCCAACCCATTTTTCATTGCTGAAACCCACTTTCCCATCCTCCCACTCCCTCAGTCCATCCCCAGGGTGTGAGGTTCCTCATCTTCAATCTCTGCTACACCCAAACCTGCCAGGTTCCCCTTTTCAACAACTGTGGGGTCATCCAACCCACCGCCACCCATGCACTCTGGGCTCTCTAAATCCCACATTCCCACAATGCACGTTGGTAACCCCACCCTCCTCTATCCCTAATCCCCCTATTCCCTTCCCTGGGGTCCTCCTGGACACCCCAACCCACAGTCAGGCCCCCACATACATCCCAGTCACTCATTCACATGCTGTGCTAGTTCTTCAGAGACCCCCACAGCCCGGCAAACTTCTCCATCCATGAGCCCTATGGACCTGTGGCCAGGAAGCTCCCACTTTGGCTGGGCAGGGTGTGGGTGTTAATCTTTTCCTGTCTTGTGTGTGCTGTGCTCACAAAGGCTTTTTGCTCCCTCGGGGTGGGGTGTGGTTTTGGCCGAAGATGAGGTGTTTGGTAGCCCTGTGGATGCTGTGTGGTGTCTGGAATGGGGCGTGTGTGTTCCCATCATGCCCCTTCCCCTCTGCCTGCAGAGCTGAGGACAGACAGGTCTGAGGAGCAGAGCAGGAGCTCTGGGAAGGAGAAGAGCAATATGAAGATGGAGTCTAAGATGAGGCCAGGTAACTTCTGTGGAGGGAGACATGCTGGACAGGGCCTAGGATTGGGGAGACAAGCAGGTGTGAGCCCCGGGCTCAGATTTCTAATTGTAGCTGTGATGGCAGAATGGGAGGAGGGTTGAAGCTGAAGCCCTGGTGTGTGGGAGTAGTGAGATGAGGAACCTCACCACCATTGCTTTTTCTTTTCCTCTTGTGTTGTGTTTCATACCAAGGGAAAAGAAGTCGCGGGGATGGAGTCCAGCCCTGAGGTGAGATGGAAAGTGATCAAGAGCAGTGACAGCGTGAATCCTGTTGATGCCAGGCAAGAGCTGCCCAACTGGGACAAGAGTAACCGTCTCTGTCGGTGAGATGTGTATCTGGTTTGGGAAGGGCTCTGGTCACAGCCCTCCTGGCTCCAGGCAGGGACTTCCCGTTATCTGGGTGTGGGTTTCCGGACTATCTGTGGCTTCAAGGGAGATGATGTTGCCATTTGCGAGGGCTGATCATCTCTCTTGCGAGGAGTGGTGTGTGCTCCCTAGCAGAAAGTTGGATCCATGAGGGTGACTCCCTGTTCTGAATTTCTTTCTTCCTCCTAGGTTTCTCTCTCTGTGTTGGCCAACTTTCACTCAAACTCTCTCTGTCTCTCCTTTCATGGACACCTGTCGTGTTCAGTTGCCTGCATTCTCTTCCTCTGCTCCCCCTCCCCCAGTCTCCTATGGGCTCAGCTGGGTCTATCTGCCCACGGGCAGGGTCTCTGCCATACTGGGAAGGATGTGTCCTCCCTGCCAGGATAAGGGGGTTGCTCCTCCCACCCCCTATCTTCAGGGAGACCTCATTGCTGTAACTGGGTCACAGCGTGAGTGGCCAGTAATGTCTTTGGGGCTGTGAGGTCTGAGAGTGAGAGGGGTGGGCTCACGGTCATGGCTTTGGGCAGAGGAGAAGTGGGGCTGGGATTAGAGATGCCCCTTATCACCAGCTAGCTCCATTACTGCATCACCCAAAAGTCTTGCTCAGGGTCCATTATGCCTCCTTGTGCTGGGCACTGCAGGGACAGTCAGAGGGACAGCAGGATGCATGAGGAAATAGATGAGTGTGTGAGGCAGATGGGTGAAGGGGTGTGTGTGACATACATTGGGGACGGATGAGGGGTTGAGGGCTGGACGGACAGCGGGACAGATGGAGAGCTGCAGGGACGGATGGTGATGTCACAGGCTGGACTTGTGATGGGTTCAGCTCTTGGCCACTGGCTCTGTCATCTCCTGCCCCCATCTGCCCGTCTGACTCTGTCCCTGTCTCTCGCAGGCAGCACTCAGCAGAGTCTGGCCCTGTTGTTACACTGGTGCCTACATCCAGCGCACACCTGTGCATAATGTGCTCCTGGAGAGCTCAGGCAGGGAGAAGCATGTGGCTCATGGCTGCTAAACCAGCTACTCCAAAGAGTGCCGCAGATCTCCCGCTCCTTGGGCAGCAACACCCTGACCGGGGGGTTCCCTGTCCCTCCTCGCTGCCAAAGCAGCCTGCTCAGCGCAGAAACCGAGGTCACCTGCCTCCGCCCAGCCTCTAGCTGGAGCTGCTCCAGCCCCGAATTGCTGGTATCCAGCCTGGCTGGAGTTGTTGCCATGTCCTAGTGGAGTCCGTTCTTTCTCCCTGGTAGATTATGGTTTTCCCCACTGCAGTTAGTTGCTCTTTCTCTGCTTCCCCATAGCCCCTCCCCAGTGATAGTGACCCCTGCTGGCCAGGAACGGGAGTATCCTGTAGGTGCCTTCTTGTAGGAGCAGTGACTCCTGATGGCCAGGGGCAGCAATGCCTGGCATGTATCCCCCCTGGCATTGCTGCAGAGACCCCTGGTGGCAACTGAGGGCAGTTGCCTGTGTGACCCCTACTACTTCCATTGCGCCTGTGAGCGCTGGTGGGTAGGTGAGGCAGGGCCCTGTATGTACATCAGCCATTGGGGCAGGGCCCTCTGTGTATCCCACTCTCATCTCGACTGTAAGCTGTCTAAACTCCTACCTGCCTCATGGGGCCACAACCGTGGTACCCCCAACCCACCCAGCAATGTCGTCAATCTATCCAACTACACACTCAGCCCAGAAGAAAAGCCTGTCCTATCTCGGAGACTCTCTTTCTGCCCTGCCACCTCTACCAACATGATACAGTTCTGCAGCAATCTGGAAACCTACTTTCGCCGTCTCTGATTCAAAGAATACTTTCAGGACAACACTGAACAGCGCACTGATACACAGATACCCTCCCACCAACAGCACAAGAAGAAGAACTCCATATGGACTCCTCCTGAGGGTCGAAATGACAGTCTGGACCTATACATTGAATGCTTCTGCTGATGTGCACAGGCAGAAATTGTGGAAAAACAACTTTGCTTGCCTCATAATGTAAGTCGTGCAGAACGCAATGCCATCCACAGCCTCAGAAACCACCCAGACATCAAAGAGGCTGATAAAGGAGGTGCTGTTGTCATCATGAACAGGTCTGACTACCAAAAGGAGGCTGCCAGACAACTCTCCAACACCAAATTCTACAGGCCACTTCCCTCAGATCCCACTCAGGAATACACTAAGAAACTGCACCATCTACTCAGGACACTCCCTACACTAACACCGGAACAAATCAACATACCCTTAGAGCCCCGACCAGGGTTATTCTATCTACTACCCAAGATCCACAAACCCGGAAATCCTGGATGCCCCATCATCTCGGGCATTGGCACTCTCACTGAAGGACTGTCTGGATATGTGGACTCTCTATTCAGACCCAATGCCACCAGCACTCCCAGCTATCTCTGTGACACCACTGATTTCCTGAGGAAACTACAATGCATTGGTGACCTTCCAGAAAACACCCTCCTAGCCACCATGGATGTAGAGGCTCTCTACACGAACATCCCACACACAGATGAAATACAAGCTGTCAGGAACAGAATCCCTGATGATGGCGCAGCACAATTGGCTGCTGAGCTCTGTGCCTTTATCCTCACACACAACTATTTCAAATTTGGTGACAATATATATCTCCAGATCAGTGGCACCGCTATGGGCACCCGCATGGCCCCACAATATGCCAATATTTTTATGGCCGACCTGGAACAACGCTTCCTCAGCTCTCGTCCACTCACGCCCCCTTCTCTACCTACGCTACATTGATGACATCTTCATCATCTGGACCCATGGGAAGGAGTCTCTGGATAAATTCCACCACGATTTCAACAGCTTCCACCCCACCATCAGCCTCGGCCTGGACCAATCTACACAGGAGGTCTACTTCCTAGACACCATGGTGCAAATAAGTGATGGTCACATTACTACCACCCTATACCGAAAACCTACCGACCGCTATGCCTACCTTCATGCCTCCAGCTTCCATCCCGGACACATCACACGATCCATTGTCTACAGCCAAGCACTGAGGTACAACCGCATCTGCTCTAACCCCTCAGACAGAGACCAACACCTACAAAATCTCCATCAAGCATTCTCAAAACTACAATACCTGCATGAGGAAATAAGGAAACAGATCAACAGAGCCAGACGTGTACCCAGAAGCCTCCTACTGCAAGACAAACCCAAGAAAGAAACCAACAGGTCTCCACTAGCCATCACATACAGTCCCCAGCTAAAACCCCTCCAACGCATCATCAGGGACTTGCGTGGCAGGCCGGTCCTCGCCCACAGGCAACCTGCCAACCTGAAACATATTCTCACCAGTAACTGCACACCGCACCATAGTAACTCTAGCTCAAGAACCAATCCATGCAACAAACCTCGATGCCAACTCTGCCCACATATCTACACCAGCGATACCATCACAGGACCTAACCAGATCAGCCACACCATCACTGGTTCATTCACCTGCACGTCCACCAATGTAATACACGCCATCATATGCCAGCAATGCCCCTCTGCTGTGTACATCGGCCAAACTGGACAGTCGCTACGGAAAAAGATAAACGGAGACAAATCAGATATTAGGAATGGCAATATACAAAAACCTGTAGGAGAACACTTCAGCCTCCCTGGCCACACTATAGCAGACCTTAAGGTGGCCATCCTGCAGCAAAAAAACTTCAGGACCAGACTTCAAAGAGAAACTGCTGAGCTTCAGTTCATCTGCAAATTTGACACCATCAGCTCAGGATTAAACAAAGACTGTGAATGGCTTGCCAACTACAAAACCAGTTTCTCCTCCCTTGGTTTTCACACCTCAACTGCTAGAGCAGGGCTTCATCCTCCCTGATTGAACTAACCTCATTATCTCTAGCTTGCCTGCATATATATACCTGCCCCTGGAAATTTCCACTACATGCATCTGACGAAGTGGGTATTCACCCATGAAAGCTCATGCTCCAAAACGTCTGTTAGTCTGTAAGGTGCCACAGGATTCTTTGCTGCTTTTACAGATCCAGACTAACACGGCTACCCCTCTGATACTTTCAGGATATGTTTTGGTTCTGAGAGGTGAAAGGCTGCTCTGTGTGTGATGTTATGGAGTGACGTAGCAAAGGTTGATTGCAGAGGTGATGCATGTGCCACAAAAGTTGTGGGGTCCCTCCCCTAGCTCTGGCCCCAGAGTCCAGAATTTACATAAACCCACCCGCTGACCTGTGACTAAGAATCTGGTTGCAGAGGTATTTCGTGTCCCACAGCTGACTTCCCACAGTCCAATCTGCAAAATTTTCTTGTTGTCTGAGGGGAAAGAAGCATTTTCCCCAACTATGGAGTTGTTTAAAACTTTCAGTGTGGAAATGAGATCAAAGCCCAGCAGCTTATGTATGTCTAAAAATTGCATTTAGTCAATAATCATTTTTTATCTGTAGTATTGATCCAAATATGAATTAGAATGATAAAAAACTCTATTTTTAAACTAGAGAGATACAAAGGACATAAAATGTGCATTTAAACATTTCACAAGAAAAGCATGCTGCTAAATACAAATATTCCTTTTCAATCTCTCTTATTTCACTATCCTTTGGAACCCATGTCCCTTGCCTAACGAGAGTTATGTAGGTTCGGGTGAGTCCCGAAATCATGAACTGCTAAGTTCCGTTCTACTGTCTTTGATTCATATCACCAGAATAACTGTACTTTATTACCCCTGCCCTAATAAGAAAGAGACCGGGGATCCCACAGCAGCTGAAATAACCCTTTGGACATGCACCCCCATCATGCAATGCGGGGTGGGTGTGAGCATGCATATCAGCAACGAAAGGCCTTTACAACAGATCACCAACAGATGTCAGGGTAAAGTTCATTCTCACCTTGCTTACATCCTCCCCCTAGCCAAGAATTGGTGGTCCTGATAAATCACACTCCCTGTTATACCAACACATTGGTATTGAATGCGAAGTTATGGCTAGCAAAAGTAGCCTCTCATCTCTGCCTTGTAGCATCCAGCTTAGCCCTTGTTAACACATAAGTCAGTGGATTGTTCTCTGTCCACACCTGAAACTGAGCACCACACAAGTAGTCTAGAAATTTCTCAGTGATGGCCCATTTCAAGACCAAGAACTGCTGCTGGTGGTGGGATAGCGAGTTTCGCTATCTGACAGTCCTCAGCTGGCAATGCCTACGGATTTAGATTTCCTTCCACTTCCTGGTACGGGACTGCTCCCAGACCCTCCAAACTGGCATCAGCATGCAGGATAAACGGCTTGTTTGGGTTAACAAGGACTTGGACTGGCACATGAATCAGGCAAATTATTATTTCCCGTAAAGCTCTGTCACTTCTCTCATCCCACCATGTCCCAAATGGAGAAGAGAGGAGCCCCTCCCATGTCCCAGTCCAGGAACACCAGAGTGTGGTGTGGTTGTGACTCAGTCCAGGTCTGCTAGTGCTGCAAAGGAGAAGATTTCCTTCCTCAGTCCAGGTCAACTGGAATTGTTGTTGCAGTGGGGAAAAGATGTCTTTCATCTGGTTCTTAGATGCTTTGGTGAAAGGGGACAGGCAGAGGCTTTTTTCTTCCCTCTGCAGCTCAAATTGCACACTTCTTCTCTGCTTTTTGCTCTAGCTTGACTTCTCTCTTGCATCTCAATTTTCTCTTTCCTGGTCTCATTCCAGAGCATTCACAGCCCAATTCTCTATCCTAACCCTGAGCTCTCTACTGCACCCTGAATGTCTCATTCTAACCCCACCCCAGAGTCTGCACCCCCAGAGCCAGTGCCTTCATCCCTCTGCATTCCAACTCTCTGTCCCATGTAGCCTGATATAGGGTGTACTAATAATATTAATTTGGATAATTTGATGAAAATTTAATTGATTAGCTTACATGTTATTTAATTTAATTGAGTTACAAAGTTACATTTGTATTACTGCTATTCAAAAGATACATATGGCATTATATACAACAAAGTTTTGGTTAATATACTCACAGCCTTCCTTGATAACCTGGTGGTAAGAGACACAGGACCAGCCTTGCAGTTCAGGTTTCTCAATTCTTAAGTGAAAGATGCTGTGCTTAGGGAAAGCTAGTGTTAGGGTTTACTTGAATATGTTAAACTTAAAATCAAAACTTAATAAACAAAGACTAAAAACGTAGGGAAACCGAACTTAACCTAATTCCCTTGAAACTTAAAGTTTCAGAACAAGTACAGCCTACTGCTAGTACATAGAGAGAGAGTGGAGGACGTAAGTCACAATGATAGAGCAAAGTGCTCTAGCGAGGTGGCTTACCTCTTTTATAGGGCACAAGGGCCGGAAATCCTTCCTCCTATGCCCAAATTTCATTCCTCACCCACAAAACATTAGGGTACATTTACTTCATAGACTAGTATGTTTGTGCTTGTTGATGACATGTACATATGCACATAAGTTACCTTGTAGTGTACCTGTTAAATCTGTGGGTACAACACTGAATAAAACTCTATGCCATTCTCCATTGTCGATTGGTCTAAGTAAAGGTCTTGGACAGGCATGGGTACTTATCTATTTAAGTAACATGAGAAAGGCCGATTTTCCTCTCTGAGTAAAAGGTCACAATATAGATATGCTAACTTTGCCTTAGCTTAACATACAGGATATGGCCTCTAGGTTCTCGTAAGTCATGTGTCTCAGTCTACTAATCATTTTTATTGCCCTCTTCTGGACTCTCTCCAGTTTGTCCACATCCCTTCTCATGTGGGTCCCAACCCCAAAAGTACTCACATTTTACCCCATTGACCCCAAAATGCCAGCTTTTAATATGTAAATAGGGTGCTGCCATGGTCAAGTCACTCCTGAGCTCTCCAGTGGATCCTGCTGGTGGAGAACAAGGTGAAAATTAGCCAGGATGTCACTCAGTCAAATCCCTGTGCTCCCCGCAGGTGATATCGGAAGGCTCCAAGATGGATCATTTCCCTTTCTCTCATCAGCTTCAGGCCCCAGGGTTACAAATGCACAAACCAGTTGGGATTCTCCCCTGGCCTCAGGGTGTGGGGCTGCTCTGAGGGGATGGACTTGCACACTTGGGATATTAGTGCAAAGATACAATTTCAATTTCTCTTAGAGAAATTGGAGGGCAATTTATATTTGGTACAAATCTTATTTAGTGAAAGGAAAGCTGCAGTGACAGCCTGGTTACTGGGGTGCAAAACACCTTCCTCCTGGGAGAAACAAGAAGTTAGAATTAGAAATTTACATTGTTTGTTCCAGTGTTGGTACAGGTTTAATTTTGCTTCTGTGTAGGTTTGTTTCAGGCTGTGACCATTTTGGTTTATTGGGTTGTTTTGTTTTTTTTAGTTGGAATGGAGCTTTTAATTGACATTTGCTGGATTCAAATGGCTGACTTGCAACACCAGTTTTGACATAGTTCTGCATATTTTATTACGATTTGACCAGTATTCAAGGATTCAATTCCTTTATAGGAGGCTTTAGAGGTCATGCTTATTTATTTGATGTTATTTTATCATTCTGCTGTAGCACACTTTTTTGATAAAATGTTGAAATTATTAATTTACAGCATTTGTTAGTTTTTATTTTTACAAACAAAGTTTTTCTTAATGTTTGGGTTTTAAATTAAGCCTTGTTTTTGGTTTCAATTTTTCATTTAGGTTTTGGTTACTGGTGGGATCTTTAAGAGAACTTTGGATTCAGTACTAAAATTTGGACAGATTTAGAATATTTTAAGTAAACCGTGTTTACTATTTTATTTTAATAAAGTTTGTATTGCTGTAAACCCTAGCCGGGGGGAGAGGAGATGAGCCTGGCCTTTAACTGAGAAGGAACAGAGGCATGGCCCCCGTGAAGGGTGAGGCCAGGTGATGGGGGGCACAGCTCCCCAATTTTTTTTGTCTAGCCCATCTCAGGCCTGGTCTACACTACGCTGTTAAACTGATTTTAACAGCGTTAAATCGATTAAACGTCGCACCCGTCCACACTACACTGCTCTTTATATCAATTTAAAGGGCTCTTTAAATCGATTTCTGTACTCCTACAAAATGAGAGGAGTAACGCTAAAATCGATATTACTATATCGGATTAGGATTAGTGTGGACGCAAATCGACGTTATTGGCCTCATTATTTTACAGTAGCTACCCACAGTGCACCGCTCCAGAAATTGACACTAGCCTCGGACCATGGACGCACACTACCGAATTCATGTGCCTAGTGTGGACGCTCACAATCGACTTTATAATATCTGTTTTATAAAATCGGTTTAAGCTAATTCGAATTTATCCTGTAGCGTAGATGTAGCCTCAGTCCCCCACTAAAGGAGAAGAGTCTGATGCCACCCCTGCAGGTTACTGAGTGTCACTGCTGCTCCATGGGAAACATGCTCTGTGCCTTACCCAGATTGGTGGGAAACACACTCTGTGCATTACCGTGACTGGTCCGTGGGTGTCACTGCTTGTAGAGGGCAGACACATGCTGTGCATTACGCCACCTGACCAGTGGGTGTCATTGCTGTATCAAGGGAAACACCTTCTGTGCATTACCCTGAATGACCACGAGGTGTCACTGCTGCTCCAAGGGAAACATACTCTGTGTGTTACCCTGACTGCCCACTTGCTGTCACTGCTGCGCCAAGGAAAACACCTTCTGTGCATTACTCTGACTGCCCACTGGGTGTCACTGCTGCGCCAAGGGAGACATAAGAGCGGCCAGACTGGTTCAGACGCAAAGTCCACCTAGCCCAGTATCCTCCTGTCTTCTGACAGTGGCCAGTGCCAGGTGCCCCAGAGGGAATGAACAGAGCAGGGAATCATCAAGTGATCCATCCCCTATTGCCCATTCCCAGCTTCTGGCAAACAGAGGCTACAGGCACCATCCCTGCCCACCCTGGCTAATAGCCCTTGATGGATCTATCCAGCATAAACTTATCTAGTTCTTTTTTGAACCCTGTTATAGTCTTGGCCTTCACAACATCCTCTTGCAAGGAGTTCCACAGGTTAACTATGCAACTGCCTTGAGTTTACCTCCCCTCCCCTGGCCAGGTTGTATATGGAAAAGAGGATGAGGATGAGGAGAGGCATGATATGTCTGTCAGGGGCTGGTGCCTCAGTTTCCTCTAGGCAGCAGTGCTGCAGGCTCCTTTGGTCTGTGCCCATGCAACTGTGTCTGGGGAAGGAGGAGAAGAGGCTCATTCTTCCCAGCCCCACCCCCCACCCCCAGCAGCTGGGGAATCCAGGCCAAATTTAATCCTGGTACCTGGGCTGAGATTAGCCTGGGCTGGGGTAGGGCTGGGGAGGAATTGGGAGGGAGACAGACGCACCTGCTGTGAGGGAAGATCCTCCCATTCCCTGCCAACCCCCTTCACTCCTTGCAGCACAACACCCCCTAGCATTTCTTTCTCTGTCATGGGAGCTGTCTGCTGCTTGCTTCTCCCTTAGCATCATCTCTCCCCATCCTGGAGCACTGGCATTGCCCATCCTGTGCAAACAGGGAGGCCCCGGTGTGCCCCATGACACTGCCCTGCAATTGTGGGGGCAGCTGTTGGATGGAGCCATATCAAAATATGGGGGTGGGCAAGGCTGGGGACCAGGACTCCTGGGTTCTCCCCTCAAATGTGGGAGGGGAGTGGAGATTAGGGGGTAGAGTGGGGGAGGGACAGGGCTGGGATCCAGGGCTACTGCTTTTTCTGGTTTTCTCCACCTCCTGCAGCTGCCTTGATCCTTTCAATGTGTTTCTTGTTCCATATTCATTTGCTGACTTGTGTAAATCACCCCAGAGGTGGCTGCATCTCAGTGTTGGGTGAGGCACCCTTGGCTGCATCACCTCCTAACCGCGTCTCTCTCCCCTTCGGGTGACCCTGCAACACTCAGCAAACATCCACAAGATCATGGGGCACTTTGAGCACTGCGCAGGCAGGGGCCAGGCGCCCAGCCCTCCCTCCAGAGAATGGGACACAGCATCGACTACTTTTTACAGGGATTAAAAAGGGGCAAAGGAGGGCAAATCAGAGGAGTAGGTGGCCAGGGTCTGAGCAGGGGTTGGAAATTGACTGGTCGGGGGTCAAGCAGCTGGAGGCAGAGTTAGGAGAGGGACTGAATGCAAAGTCAGGGAGGTGGGAAGGAGCCGGAGTTAAGCCCAGAGGGAGGCGCTGCCAGAGGGTTAAACCCCGGCACAGGCAGGGGCCGAGGGGGAACAGTTATCCCGGTGGGCTGAGACTCCAGTGTTTGCAAACATAGGTGGGGGGAGCAGAGGGCTTTTTTATTTCCCCTCCCACAGCCAGCACCTCTCAGCATGGGCTTCCCAGGGCTGGGCTCTTAAAGGCACAGGCATCCCACCGCCTAGACGCTGCAGCTCCTCTCTGCTGTAACCTACTGAGGTGCTGCAGTAGGAGACTCAATTCAGTGAAACTGGGCATTCCCTATACGCCCCCAGCCAGGGGGCTGTGCACCCCCTTCCCCGATTTTCCCCAACACCCCCTCCCTCAGTGGTCAGGTAGTTACATGCAGCGCTGCCAATGTTGTCATTGGTTGCAAATTTGAATGGAAATTGAAACGTTAACACACACTTTAAAAGCAGATACAACATATGAAAACTACTTGTACCTGAGAAAGTCAAATAGGTTTGGAAAGTCTGGACAAAGCCGGGTTTCCTCACCCAGCTGTTGTGTTTGCTGACAATGTCGGTGCATTGGCTTCGGCAGTGCTGGCCAACCTTAGAATTTCAAATGATGATTTGTAAGCGAGGTGTGAATGAGCTCTCCCTTGGCAGCTACTGATGAACAGGGTTGGGGGGAAGCTTTGGGACCAGACTGTATTTACATGAACTCACCTACTCTGCTGAGGTATCCAGCGGACAGAGCTGGGCTGCCTCTGCTCTAGGTGCCTGGAGGAGGGAAGGTGTGTGGGGCTCCAGCCTGGGACTCTTCCTCCCTCCTGCCAAGCCCTGACTATTAATCCCAGCGCTGGCACTCCTTTCTTCAAGCGCCATGTGGGCCAGAGGAAACGTGTGGTAGGAAGCACAAGGGCCAAGCTTGTGAACATCAGGTGCAGCAGCAAGTATCCCAACTATCAGGGTAGCAAGTTCTAGAGCCCTAACCCATTGTGGCCCTCCCCGCCAAAGACCTGGCTCTAGGAGGTGTGAGTCACCCAGCAGGAGGGGAAAGATTCACTCTTACACAGCTGGAGACAGGGGAGTTGAGCTCTGGGGCATTACCACAAGCATGGGTGGGTGGCAAGTTTGTAAAAATTTTGGTGGTGCCCAGAACCCGCCCCCAAACTCCACCCCTACCTGCCTAAGGCTCTGGGAGGGGGCTTGGGGGGGATTAGGGTGCAGGATTCAGGCTTTAGGATGGAGTTTGGGTGCTGAGTGCAGGCTCCGGCAGGGTTGTAGAAAGGGGTGAGAGATGCAGGTTCTGGGGGTGGGAAGGAGTGTGTGGGAAGGGGTGCACCCTCTGGGAGGGAGCATAGGGCTGAGGATGAGGGATTCATGATGCAGGAGGGGGCTCAGGACTGGAGCAGAGAATCAGGGTTCAGAGGGAGCTCAGGGTTGGGGGTGTTGGAGAGGCTGAGGGCAGCCTGCACTAGGACTCTGGGGCAGCAGTTCTGCCCAGAATCCCTCTACTCCAGCAGCAGGAGCAGGCAGGGGACAGGCACATGCTGCTTTTTGTCAGGCAGGGATGCACCACAGCAGAGGGGAGGGGTGCCAGGCAGGGGCCAGGGGAAGAGACCCAACTCCAAATATTGCTGGAGCAGGGCCCCCAGCCCTGAATGTTCCTGGAGCACGAGCACCACAAATGTATATAACCTGCCGCCTATGACCACAAGCCAACACAAGGTCATACTGAGATTTGAACTCAGATTACAGGATTCAGAGTCCTGAGTGCTGCCCATTACACCATGGGAGCAGCTTGTGCTGCCTTCTCTGCACATCGGTGACCCTCATGGGGCTGCTTGTGTAAGGGGGCTCTTGGCCCTTTACTAAAACTTAGTGTGTGTGTGTGGGGGGGGGCGTTGGTTGGCTAGTTCCCAGCACCAATAGAAGGGGGAAGGATCAATGGGAAATCAGGACCCTGAGACTGACAGTCCCCAGGGACAATGGGGAGAGGCCAAAGCTCCAAGTTAGCTGCACTGACAGGCCAGGCAGTGTAATAAGAGAGTCACCAAGCCAGGGGGTCCCAGCCTCCATGTGAGCTGGAACTGCCTGGGTGAGAGTGGGGCAGAGCTAAGGAGAGAGCAGGAGCCCGAGAAGAGCCGGGGAGCAGAGCTGTGCAGGTGTAGTGCCAGAAACTGCTGCATGTAGGAATTTGCAACCTGTAGCAGTTACTGATACCTGAGGTTGTTCTTATTTGCTGACTTGTCCTAATTGGCTAAAACTTGACAGTGGTTTCTCTAGCAAAGGCCAGTCCCTGGCCCCTTGGTCCAGACATCCTCCTTCATATCAGGCTAGGGTGACCAGATGTCAAAGATGAAATATTGGGATGTGGGGGGCGGAGCAAAAAAAAAAAAGCCAGAGGGCACCCCTGCCGCCAAGCGGAAGTGGCATAACCCCATCTCCAACCAATTCTTGGCTCCAACCTCTGCTACACCCCCAGCTCCCCCATCCTCTCACTCCTGGGCCCAGCCTGGGCTCCAAACTCTGCAGCCGAGCCATGATCTGGGCCCATCCTGCAGCTCCCGGGCAAGGGGTGAACCAGGCAGCTCCTGGCAGGAGCGTGTCTGCCCCACTTTTGTCTCCGCCCCCTGCCCACCTGGGCCCTGCCTGCTCCGTGCTGCCCCCACCCCAATGCGCTGCCTGCAGGCTGCAGGGCTGGAGCAGCTTCTGTGCTGCGCTCCTGGCCATGGCCATGGCCAGTGTGCAGACCTGCGGGGGAGGGGCGCTGCCTTCCCTCTCCAGGTCTGCAAGGGGAATGAGGAGCAGCCGTTCCTGCGGGAGTAAGGCGCTGCCAACACTCCCTAGCTCTGCCAGAGGACTGGGCAGCAGCAGTATTAGCAGGGGCAGGGCGCTTGATTGTTTCACCGGCTCTGCGAGGGGACTGGAGAGCGGCCGTTCCTGGGCGCGTGGTGCGCTAGGTTCCTTCCTAGCTCTGCGACAGGAGTGGGGAGCGGCCGTTACTGTGGCGGTGGGGCACTGGGTTCCCTCCCCAGCTCTGCCAGGGGCCTGGGGAGCAGCCCTTCCTGCGGGATTAGGGCGCTGCCTTCTCTCTCTAGCTCTGCAAGAGCACTGGGGAGCGGCCCTTCCTGCGGGGGCGGGGCTCTGACTTTCTTCCAGAGCTCTGCCAGGGGCCTGGGGAGCAGCCCTTCCTGCGGGATTAGGACACTGTCTTCTCTCCCTAGCTCGGCGAGACCACTGGGGAGCGGACTTTCCTGCGGGATTTGGGTGCTGCCTTCTCTCCCTAGCTCTGCGAGACCACTGGGGATCGGCCCTCTCGGCGGGATTTGGGCGCTGCCTTCTATTCCCTAGCTCCGCGAGACCACTGGGGAGCGGCCCTTTCTGCAGGATTAGGGCGCCGCCATCTCTGCCTAGCTCTGCGAGAGCACTGGGAAGCAGCCTTTCCCGCGGGATTAGGATGTCGCCTTCTCTCCCTAGCTCTGCGAGACCACTGGGGAGCGGCCCTTCCTGCGGGATTAGGGCCCCTCCTTCTATCCCTAGCTCTGCGAGACCACTGGGGAGCGGCCCTTCCTGCGGGATTAGGGCGCTGCCTTCTCTCTCCTAGCTCTGCAAGAGCCACTGGGGAGCGGCCCTTCCTGCGGGAGTAGGGGCGCTGGCTTTCCCTCCACTAGCTCATGCAGGGACCCTGGGGAGCAGCCCTTCCTGCGGGATTAGGACACTGTCTTCTCTCCCTAGCTCTGCGAGACCACTGGGGAGCGGCCTTTCCTGCGGGATTAGGGTGCTGCCTTCTCTCCCTAGCTCTGCGAGACCACTGGGGATCGGCCCTTCCGGCGGGATTTGGGCGCTGCCTTCTATCCCTAGCTCCGCGAGACCACTGGGGAGCGGCCCTTTCCTGCAGGATTAGGGCGCCTGCCATCTGTGCCCTAGCTCTGCGAGAGCACTGGGGAGCAGCCTTTCCCTGCGGGATTAGGATGTCACCTTCTCTCCCTAGCTCTGAGAGACCACTGGGGAGAGGCCCGTTCCTGCTGGAATTAGGGCGCTGCCTTCTCTCGCTAGCTCTGCGAGACCACTGGGGAGCAGGCCCTTTCTGCGGGATTGAGGTGACTGCCTTCTCTCCCTAGCTCTGCGAGACCACTGGGGAGCAGCCCTTTCTGCGGGATTAGCGCGCTGCCTTCTCTCCCTAGCTCTGCGAGACCACTGGGGAGCGGCCCTTCCTGCGGGATTAGGTCGCTGCCTTCTCTCTCTAGCTCTGCAAGAGCACTGGGGAGCGGCCCTTCCTGCGGGGGCGGGGCTCTGACTTTCTTCCAGAGCTCTGCCAGGGGCCTGGGGAGCAGCCCTTCCTGCGGGATTAGGACACTGTCTTCTCTCCCTAGCTCTGCGAGACCACTGGGGAGCGGCGTTTCCTGCGGGATTTGGGTGCTGCCTTCTATCCCTAGCTCCGCGAGACCACTGGGGAGCGGCCCTTTCCTGCGGGATTAGGGCGCCGCCATCTCTGCCTAGCTCTGCGAGAGCACTGGGGAGCAGCCTTTCCCGCGGGATTAGGATGTCGCCTTCTCTCCCTAGCTCTGAGAGACCACTGGGGAAAGGCCGTTCCTGTGGAATTAGGGCGCTGCCTTCTCTCGCTAGCTCTGCGAGACCACTGGGGAGCGGCTCTTCCTGCGGGATAAGGGTGCTGCCTTCTCTCGCTAGCTCTGCGAGACCACTGGGAATCGGCCCTTCCTGCGGGATTAGGGCGCCGCCTCCTCTCCCTAGCGCTGCGAGACCACTGGGGAGCGGCGCTTCCTGCGGGATTAGGGCACTGCCTACTCTTCCTAGCTCTGAGAGACCACTGGGGAGCAGCCCTTCCTGCAGGATTAGGGCGCTTTCTTCTCTCCCTAGCTATACTAGACCACTGGGGAGCGGCCCTTTTTGCGGTATTCGGGTGCTGCGTTCTCTACCTAGCTCTGCGAGACCACTGGGGAGCGGCCCTTCCTGCAGGATTAGGGCGCTGCCTTCTCTCCCTAGCTCTGCTAGACCACAGGGGAGCGGCCCTTCCTGCGGGAGCGAGGCATTGACTTCCCTCCCCAGCTCTGCCACGGGCTTGGGGAGCAGCCTTTCCTGCGAGATTAGTTCGCTGCTTACTCTCCCTAGCTCTGCGAGACCACTGGAGAGCGGCAGTTCCTGCGGTATTAGGGTACCGCCTTCTCTCCCTAGCTCTGCGAGACCACTGGGGAGCGGCCCTTCCTGGGGATTAGGGCGCTGCCTTCTCTCCCTAGCTCTGTGAGACCACTGGGGAGCAGCCCTTTCTGCGGGATTAGCGCGCTGCCTTCTCTCCCTTGCTCTGCGAGACCACTGGGGAGCAGCCCTTTCTGCGGGATTAGCGCGCTGCCTTCTCTCCCTAGCTCTGTGAGACCACTGGGGAGCAGCCCTTTCTGCGGGATTAGCGCGCTGCCTTCTCTCCCTAGCTCTGCGAGACCACTGGGGAGCGGCCCTTCCTGGGGATTAGGGCGCTGCCTTCTCTCCCTAGCTCTGTGAGACCACTGGGGAGCAGCCCTTCCTGCGGGATTAGGTCGCTGCCTTCTCTCTCTAGCTCTGCAAGAGCACTGGGGAGCGGCCCTTCCTGCGGGGGCGGGGCTCTGGCTTTCTTCCAGAGCTCTGCCAGGGGCCTGGGGAGCGGCCCTTCCTGCGGGATTAGGACACTGTCTTCTATCCCTAGCTCCGCGAGACCACTGGGGAGCGGCCTTTCCTGCGGGATTTGGGTGCTGCCTTCTATCCCTAGCTCCGCGAGACCACTGGGGAGTGGCCCTTTCTGCGGGATTAGGGCGCCGCCATCTCTGCCTAGCTCTGCGAGACCACTGGGGAGCGACCGTTCCTGCAGGATTAGGGCGCTGCCTCCTCTCCCTAGCTCTGCGAGGCCACTGGGGAGAGGTCTTTCCTGCGGGATTAGGGCGCTGCCTCCTCTCCCTAGCTCTGAGAGACCACTGGGGAGAGGCCGTTCCTGTGGAATTAGCGCGCTGCCTTCTCTCGCTAGCTCTGCGAGACCACAGGGGAGCGGCTCTTCCTGCGGGATTAGGGTGCTGCCTTCTCTCACTAGCTCTGCGAGACCACTGGGAATCGGCCCTTCCTGCGGGATTAGGGCGCCGCCTCCTCTCCCTAGCGGTGCGAGACCACTGGGGAGCGGCCCTTCCTGCGGGATTAGGGCACTGCCTTCTCTCCCTAGCTCTGCGAGACCACTGGGGAGCAGCCCTTCCTGCAGGATTAGGGCGCTTTCTTCTCTCCCTAGCTCTACGAGACCACTGGGGAGCGGCCCTTCTTGCGGTATTCGGGTTCTGCGTTCTCTACCTAGCTCTGCGAGACCACTGGGGAGCGGCCGATCCTGCGGGATTATGGCACCTCCTTCTCTTCCTACCTCTGCGAGACCACTGAGGAGCGGCCCTTCCTGCAGGATTAGGGCGCTGCCTTCTCTCCCTAGCTCTGCGAGACCACTAGGGGAGCGGCCCTTCCTGCGGGGATAGGCACTGCCTTCTCTCCCTAGCTCTGCGAGACCACTGGGAGCAGCCCTTTCCTGCGAGATTAGTTCGCTGCTTACTCTCCCTAGCTCTGCGAGACCACTGGAGAGCTGCCGTTCCTGCGGTATTAGGGCGCTGCCTTCTCTCCCTAGCTCTGCGAGACCACTGGGCAGCGGCCCTTCCTGCAGGATTAGGGCTCTGCCTACACTTCCTAGTTCTGCGAGACCACTGGGGAGCGGCCCTTCCTGCGGAATTAGGGCGCTGCCTTTTCTCCCTACCTTGGCGAGACCACTGGGGATAGGCCCTTCCTGCCGGATTAGGGTGCCTCCTTCTCTGCCTAGCTCTGCGAGACCACTGGGGAGCAGCCATTCCTGCGGGATTAGGGCGCCGCCTTCTCTTCTTAGCTCTGTGAGACGACTGAGGAGCGGCCGTACCTGCGGTATTAGGGCACTGCCTTCTCTACTTAGCTCTGCGAGACCACTGGGCAGCGGCCCTTCCTGCGGTATTTGGGCGCCGCCTTCTCTCCCTAGCTCTGAGAGAGCACTGGGGAGTGGCCGTTCCTGCGGGATTAGGGCTCTGCCTTCTCTCCCTAGCTCTGCGAGACGAAAGGGGAGCGTCCCTTCCTGCGACATTAGGGCGCTGCCTTCTCTACCTAGCTCTGCGAGACCACTGGGGAGCTGCCCTTCCTGCGGGATTAGGGCGCTGCCTTCTCTCCCTAGCTCTGCGAGACCACTGGGGAACGGCCCTTCCTGCGGGATTAGGGCGCTGCCTTCTCTCCCTAGCTCTGCGAGACCACTGGGGAGCGGCCCTTCCTGCGGGATTAGGGCGCTGCCTTCTCTCCCTAGCTCTGCGAGACCACTGGGGAGCAGCCCTTCCTGCGGGATTAGGGCACTGCCTTCTCTCCCTAGCTCTGCGAGACCACTGGGGAGCGGCCCTTCCTGCGGGATTAGGGTGCTGCCTTCTCTCCCTAGCTCTGCGAGACCACTGGGGAGCGGCCCTTCCTGCGGGATTAGGGTGCTGCCTTCTCTCCCTAAATCTGCGAGACCACTGGGGAGCGGCCCTTCCTGCGGGATTAGGGTGCTGCCTTCTCTCCCTAAATCTGCGAGACCACTGGGGAGCGGCCCTTCCTGCGGGATTAGGACGCTGCCTTCTCTCCCTAGCTCTGCGAGACCACTGGGGAGCGGCCCTTCCTGCGGGATTAGGTCGCTGCCTTCTCTCTCTAGCTCTGCAAGAGCACTGGGGAGCGGCCCTTCCTGCGGGGGCGGGGCTCTGGCTTTCTTCCAGAGCTCTGCCAGGGGCCTGGGGAGCAGCCCTTCCTGCGGGATTAGGACACTGTCTTCTCTCCCTAGCTCTGCGAGAACACTGGGGAGCGGCCTTTCCTGCGGGATTAGGATGTCGCCTTCTCTCCCTAGCTCTGCGAGACCACTGGGGAGAGGCCGTTCCTGTGGAATTAGGGCGCTGCCTTCTCTCGCTAGCTCTGCGAGACCACTGGGAATCGGCCCTTCCTGCGGGATTAGGGCGCCGCCTCCTCTCCCTAGCGGTGCGAGACCACTGGGGAGCGGCCCTTCCTGCGGGATTAGGGCACTGCCTCCTCTTCCTAGCTCTGAGAGACCACTGGGGAGCAGCCCTTCCTGCAGGATTAGGGCGCTTTCTTCTCTTCCTAGCTCTGCGAGACCACTGGGGAGCGGCCGTTCCTGCGGGATTAGGGCACTGCCTTCTCTCCCTAGCTCTGCGAGAGCACTGGGGAGCGGCCGTTCCTGCTGGATTAGGGCTCTGCCTTCTCTCCCTAGCTCTGCGAGACCACTGGGGAGCGGCCGTTCCTGCGGGATTAGGGCGCTGCCTTCTTTCCCTAGCTCTGCGAGACCACTGGGAAGGAGCCCTTCCTGCGGCATTAGGACGCTGCCTTCTCTACTTAGCTCTGCGAGACCACTGGGCAGCTGCCCTTCCTGCGACATTGGGGCGCTGCCTCCTCTCCCTTGCTCTGCGAGACCACTGGGGAGCGGCCCTTCCTGCGGGATTATGGCGCTGCCTTCTCTCCCTAGGTCTGTGAGACCACTGGGGAGCAGCCCTTCCTGCGGGATTAGGGCACTGCCTTCTCTCCCTAGCTCTGCGAGACCACTGGGGAGCGGCCTTTCCTGCGGTATTAGGATGCTGCCTTCTCTCCCTAGCTCTGCGAGACCACTGGGGAGCGGCCCTTCCTGCGGTATTAGGATGCTGCCTTCTCTCTCTAGCTCTGCGAGACCACTGGGGAGCGGCCCTTCCTGCGGGATTAGGGCGCTGCCTTCTCTCCCTAGCTCTGCTGAGACCACTGGGGAGCAGCCCTTTCCTGCGGGATTAGCGCGCTGCCTTCTCTCCCTTAGCTCTGCGAGACCACTGGGGAGCGGCCCTTCCTGCGGGATTAGGGCGCCGCCTTCTCCCCCTAGCTCTGCGAGACCACTGGGGAGCGGCCCTTCCTGCGGTGGAGGGGCGCTGTCTTCCCTCCTCAGCTCTGCCAGGGGCCTGGGGAGCAGCCCTTCCTGAGGGATTAGGGCGCTGCCTTCTCTCCCTAGCTCTGCGAGACCACTGGGGAGCGGCCCTTCCTGCGGGATTAGGGTGCTCTGCCTTTCTCTCCCTAGCTCTGCAGGAGCACTGGGGAGCGGCCCTTTCCTGCGGGAGTAGGACTACTGTCTTCTCTCCCTAGCTCTGCGAGGAGCCACTGGGGAGCGGCCCTTCCTGCGGGATTAGGGATGCTGCCTTCTCTCCCTAGCTCTGCGAGACCACTGGGGAGCGGCCCTTCCTGCGGGATTAGGGCAGCTGCCCTTCTCTCCCTAGCTCCTGGAGAGACCACTGGGGAGCAGCCCTTCCTGCGGATTAGGCGCTGTCCTTCTCTCCCTAGCTCTGCGAGACACTGGGGAGCGGCCCGTTCCTGCGGGATTAGGGCGCTGCCTTCTCTTCCCTAGCTCTGCAGAGACACTGGGGAGCGTCCCTTCCTGCGGGATTAGGGCGCCTCCTTCTCTCCCTAGCTCTGCGAGACCACTGGGGAGCGGCCTTCCTGCGGGATTAGGGCGCTGCCTTCTCTCCCATAGCTCTGCGAGACCACTAGGGGAGGGCCGTTCCTGCGGAGGAGGGCGCTGGCTTCTCTCCCCAGCTCTGCAAGACCACTGGGGAGCGGCCGTTCCTGCGGGATTAGGGCTGCCTCCTCTCTCCCTAGCTCTGCGAGACCACTGGGGAGAGGCCGTTCCTGCGGGATTAGGGCGCTGTCTTCTCTCCCTAGCTCTGAGAGACCACTGGGGAGCGGCCGTTCCTGCGGGATTAGGGCTCCGTCTTCTCTCCCTAGCTCTGCGAGACGAATGGGGAGCGGCCCTTCCTGTGGGATTAGGGCTCTGCCTTCTCTCCCTAGCTCTGGAGACGACCCTGGGGAGCGGACTTCCTGCGGGATTAGGGCGCTGCCATCTGTCCTCCGCTCTGCGAGGACTGGGAGCAGCCTTCCTGCGGGATTAGGGCGCTGCCTTTTCTCCCTAGCTGTGCAAGACCACTGGGGAGCGGACCTTCCTGCGGATTAGGGCACTGCCATCTCTCCTCCGCTCTGCGAGGACCTGGGTAGCAGCATTCCTGCGGGATAAGAGCGCTTGCTTCTCTCCTAGCTCTGCGAGACCACTGGGGAGCGGCACTTCCTGTGGCATTATGGCACCGCCTTCTCTCCCTAGCTCTGCGAGACCACTTGAGAGTGGCCCTTCCTGCGGGAATAGGGCGCTGCCTTCTCTTCCTAGATCTGCGAGACCACTGGGGAGCGGCCCTTCCTGCGGGATTAGGGCGCTGGCTCCTCTCTCTCGCTCTGCGAGACCACTGGGGATCGGCCATTCCTGCGGGATTAGGGCGCTGCCTTCTCTACCTAGCTCTGCCAGACCACTGGGAGCGGCCGTTCCTGCGGATTAGGGCGCTGCCTTCTCATCCCTAGCTCTGCGAGACCACTGGATAGAGGCCGTTCCAGCGGGATTAGGCGCTGCTCCCTCTCCCTAGCTGTGTGAGACCATGACGAGCAGCACTTTTTGCGGGATTAGGGCGCTGCCCCGTGTCCTTAGCTCTGCGAGTCCACTGGGGAGCGGCCCTCCCTGCGGGATTAGGGCTCTACCTTCTCTCCCTAGCTCTGTGAAACCAATTGGGAGCGGCCTCTCCTGCGGGATTATGCCGAAGCCTTCTCTCCCTAGCTCTGCGCGACCACTGGGGAGCGGCCCTTCTTCCGGCATTAGGGCGCCGCCTTCTCTCCTTAGCTCTGCGAGACCACTTGGAGCGGCCCTTCCTGCGGGATTGGGGCGCTGCCATCTCTCCCTAGCTCTGCGAGACCGCTGGGGAGCGTCCCATCCAGCGCCCCGCCCCCACTCGAACCGCCACTCCTCAGTCCCCATCCAAAGCTGGGGAGTGAAAATTGCGCCCCACCCCCGCTCGAACCGCCACTCCCTGCTCTCCTCCCAGAGCTGGGAAGGGAAGCCAGCGCCCCGCCCCCGCGGTAAGGGCCGCTCCCCAGTGGTCTCGCAAGGCTAGGGAGAGAAGGCGGCACCCTCATCCCGCAGTAAGGGCCGCTCCCCAGTTGTCTCTCAGAGCTAGGAAGAGAAGGAAGCCCTAATCCCGCAGGAAGGTCCGCTCCCCAGTGGTCTCGCAGAGCAAGGGAGAGGAGGCAGCGCCTTAATCCCGCAGCAAAGGCCAATCCTCAGTGGTGTCGCAGAGCTGAGGAGAGAACGCAGCGCCTTAATCCCGCAGGAAGGGCCGCTCCCCAATGGTCTCGCAGAGCTAGGGAGAGATGGTGGCGCCCTAATCCCGCAGGAAGGGCCGCTCCCCAGTGGTCTCACGAGATAGGGAGAGAAAGCGGCAAAACTAATCCGACAGGAAGGGCCGCTCCCCAGTGGTCTCGCAGAGATAGGGAGAGAAAGCGGCACCCTAATCACGCAGGAAGGGCCGCTCCCCAGTGGTCTCGCAGAGCTAGGGATAGAAGGCAGCACCATTATCCCGCAGGAAGGGCTGCTGCCCAGGCCCCTGGCAGAGCTGGGGATGGAAGACAGCGCCCTAATCACGCAAAAAGGGCCACTCCCCAGTGGTCTCGCAGAGCTAGGGAGAGGAGGCAGCGCCGTAATCCCGCAGGAACGGCCGTTCCCCTGTGGTCTCGCAGAGCTGGGGAGGGAAGCCGCGCCCCGCCACCGCAGGAACGGACGATCCCCGGTGGTCTCACAGAGCTAGGGAGAGAAGGGCAGCGGCCCCATAATCCCGCAGGAACGTCCGATCCCCGTGGTTTCGCAGAGCGAGGGAGAGATGGTAGCGCCCTAATCCCGCAGGAAGGGGTGCTCCCCAGTGGTCTCGCAGAGCTAGGGGAGAGAAGGCAGTGCCCTAATCCCGCAGGAATGGGCCGCTCCCCAGTGGTCTTGCAGAGCTAGGGAGAGAAGGCAGCGCATTAATCCCGCAGGAAGGGGTCGCTCCCCAGTGGTCTCGCAGAGCTAGGGAGAGAAAGCAACGCCCTAATCCCGCAGGAAGGGCCGCTCCCCAGTGGTCTCGCAGAGATACGGAGAAAAGGCAGTGCCCTAATCACACAGGAAGGGTCGCTCCCCAGTGGTCTCGCAGAGCTGGGGAGAGGAGGCAGCGCCCTAATCCCGGAGGGGTCGATGCTCCCCAGGCCCCTGGCAGAGCTGGGGAGGGAAGACAGCACCCTAATCCCACAGGAAGGGCCGCTCCCCAGTGGTCTCGCAGAGCTAGGGAGGGAAGCCAGCGACCCGCCTCCGCAGGAACGGCAGATCCCCGGTGGTCTCGGAGAGCTAGGGGAGAGAAGGCAGCGCATTATCCGCAGGAACGGCCGATCCCCAGTGGTCTCGCAGAGCTTGGGAGAGAAGGCGGCGCCTAATCCCGCAGGAACGGGCCGCTCCCCAGTGGTCTCGCAGAGCTAGAGAGATAAGACAGCGTTCTAATCCCGAAGGAAGGGAGTGCTCCCCAGTGGTCTCGCATTGCTAGGGAGAGAAGGCAGAGCCCTAATACCGCAGGAAGGGCCGCTCCGAGTGGTCTCGCAGACTGGGGAGAGGAGGCCAGCGCCATAATCCGGCAGGAAATTCTGCTCCCCAGACCCCTGGCCCAGAGCTGGGGAGGGAAGCCAGCGCCCCGTCCCTGCAGGAACGTCCGATCCCCGTGGTCACGCAGAGCTAGGAGAGAAGGCAGCGCCCTAATACCCGCAGGAAGGGCCACTCCCCAGTGGTCTCGCAGAGCTAGGGAGAGAAGGCAGCGCCCAAAATTCCCAAATGAACGGCCGCTCCCCAGAGGTCCTCGCAGAGCGTAGGGAGAGAAGGCAGCACCCTAAACTTCCCGCAGGAAAGGTCCGCATCCCCAGGGGTCTCGCAGAGCTAGGGAAAGGGAGGAAGCGCCCCTAATCCCGCAGGAAAGTGCCGCTCCCCCAGGGGTCTATCGCAGAGCTAGGGAAAGGAGGAAGCGCCCTAATCCCACAGAAGAACCGCTCCCCAGTGGTCTCGCAGAGCTAGGGATAGGAGGCAGCGGTCTTATCCCGCAGGAAGGGCCCCTCCCCATGGTCTCGCAGAGCTGTGGAGACGGAGGCAAGCGCCATAATCCCGCATGTAGGGCTGCTCTCCAGGCCCCTGGCAGAGCTGGGGGAGGGAAGGCCAGAGCCCCGCCCCCGCAGGATTGGCCGCTCCGACCCTGTGGTCTCGCAGGGCTAAGTGAGTGAGCGCGGCGCCGTAATCCGGCAGGAAGGGCCGCTCCCCATGGTTTCGCAGAGCTGGGGAGAAGTAGGCAGCGCCCTAATCCCGCAGGAATGGCCGTCCTCCTCTTCAGTGGTCTGGCAGAGCTGGTGAGGAGGTAGAACCCTAGTCCACGCGAAGGGCCACTCCCCAGTTGTCTCGGAGAGCTGGGGAGAGGAGGCAGCCCCTAATCCCGCAGGAAGGTCGCTCCCCCAGTGGTCTCGCAGAGCGGGGTAGAGAAGGCAGCGCCTTAATCCCGCAGGAAGGGCCGCTCCCCAGTGGTCTCGCAGAGTTCGGTGAGAGTGGCAGCGCCCTAATCCCGCAGGAAGGGCCACTCCCCATGGTCTCGCAGAGCTAGGGAGGAGCAGCGCCCTAATCCCCGCAGGAACGGCCGATCCCCGGTGGTCTCGCAGAGCGAGGGAGAGATGGTACACCCTAATCCCGCAGGAAGGGTTGCTCCCCAGTGGTCGCGCAGAGCTAGGGAGAGAAGACGGCGTCCTAATCCCGCAGGAAGGGCCGCTCCCCAGTGGTCTCTGCAGAGCTAGTGAGTGAAGGCGGCGCCGTAATCCGGCAGGAAGGGCACGTTCCCCAGTGTTTCGCAGAGCTGGGGAGAGAAGGCAGTGCCTTAATCCGGCAGGAATTGCTGCTTCCCCAGTGGTCTTGCAGAGCTAGGGAGAGAAGCATTGCCTTAATCCCGCAGGAATCGCAACTCCTCACCGGTGTCTCGCCAGCTAGGAAGAGAAGGCAGAGACCTAATCTCGCAGGATGGGCCGCTCCCCAGTTGTCTCGGAGAGCTAGAGAGAGAATGCAGCGTACTAATCCCAGAAGGAACGGCGGATCCCCAGTGGTCTCGCAGAGCTAGGAGAGACACGACGCGCCCTAATCCCGCAGGAAGGACCGCTCCCCATGGTCTCACAACCAGACAGTCGGAACAGAGCTAGGGAGAGAAGGCGCGACCTAATTCCGGAGGAAGGGCAGCTCCCCAGTGGTCTCTCAGAGATAGAGAGAGAATGCGGCGCCGTAATCCCGCAGGAAGGGCCGCTCCCCATTGGTCTCGCAGAGCTGGGGAGATGAGGCGCGCACTAATCCCGCAGGCAGGGCCGCACACCCAGTGGTCTCGTAGAGCTATGTAGAGAAGGTGGTGACCTAGTACCCCAGGAAGGGCCGCTCCCCAGTGGTCTCGCAGAGCTGGGAGAGTAGGCAGCGCCCTTATCCCGCAGGAAGACCGCTCCCCCATGGTCTCACAGAGCTATGGAGGGAAGGCAGCGACCTATTCCGCAGGAAAGGCCCGCTCCCCAGTGGTCGTCGCAGAGCTAGGGAGAGAAGGCGGCGCCCTAACCCAGCAGAAGGCCGCTCCCCAGTGGTCTCGCAGAGCTAGGTAGAGAAGGCAGCGCCCTTATCCCGCAGGAAGGACCCGCTCCCCATGGTCTCACAGAGCTAGGGAGGGAGGCAGCGACCTAATTCCCGCAGGAAGGGCAGCTCCCCAGTGGTCTCGCAGAGCTAAGGAGTGAAGGCAGCGCCCTAATCCCACAGGAAGGCCGCTCCCCAGTGGTCTCGCAGAGCTAGGGAGTGAAGGCAGATCGCCCTAATCCGCATGAAGGGAAGCTCCCCAGTGGTCTCGCAGAGCAGGTGGCTGGGAAGGAGGCAGCGCCTAATCCGCCAGGAGGTCCGTCCCCCAGTGGTCTCGCGGAGCGGGGAGAGAAGGCAGCGCCCCAGTCCCGTAGGAATGGCCGCTCCCCCAGTGGTCTCGCAGAGCTGGGAGAGGAGGCGGCGCCTAACACAGTAGGAAGGGTCGCTCCCCAGGTCCATGGCAGAGCTGGGGAGGGAAGCCCGCGCACCGAGCCCCGCAGTAAGGGCCGCTCCCCTGTCGTCTCGCAGAGCTAGGGAGAGAAGCAGCGTCCTAATCCACAGGATGGGCCACTAACTGTGGTCTCGCAGAAGCTAGGGAGAGAGGCAGCACCCTTATCCCGCAGTAAAGACCGCTCCCCAGGGCTCTCGCAGAGCTAGGGAAGGGAGAAAGCGCCCTAATCCCACAGGAAGGGCTGCTCCCCAGTGGTCTCTCAGAGCTAGGGAGAGGAGGCAGCGCCCTAACTCCGGCAGAAACGGCCGCTCCCAGTGGTCCTCGCAGAGCTGGGAATGGAGCCAGCGCCCCGCCTCCGCAGGAACGGCAGATCTCCGGTGGTCTCACAGAGCTAGGGAAGAAGGCAGCGCCCTATTTCCCGCAGGAACGCCGATCCCCGTTGGTCTCAAAGAGCGAGGGAGAGATGGTAGCGCCCTAATCCCGCAGGAAGGGCAGCTCCCCAGTGGTCCCCCAGAGCTGGAGAGAGAAGGCAGCACCCTAATCCCACGGATTGCAGCTCCCCAGTGGTCTTGCACAGCTAGGAGAGAAGACAGCGCCCTAATCCCGCTGGAATGGCCGCTGCCCCAGTGGGTCTCGCAGAGCTAGAGAGAGAAGGCAGCGTCCTAATCCCGAAGGAGGGCCGATCCCCAGTGTCTCGCAGAGCTAGGGAGAGAAGGCGTCATCTTAATACCCCGGAAGGGCCGCTCCCCAGTGGTCTCGCAGAGCTCGGATAGAAGGCAGCACCATAATCCCACAGAAGGGCTGCTCCCCAGGCCCCTGGCAGAGCTGGGGATGGAAGACAGCGCCCTAATCCAGAAGAACGGCCGATCCCCAGTGGTCTCGCAGAGCTAGGGAGAGAAGCAGCGCCCTAATCCCGCAGAATGGGCCACTCCCCAGTGGTTTCGCAGAGCTAGGGGAGGAGTATGCGCCCCTAATCCCGAAGGTGAAGGGCGCTCCCAGTGGGTCTCGCAGAACTGGGGTGAGAAAGCAGCGCCCTAATCCCGCAGGAAGGGGCGCTCCACAGTGGTCTCGGAGAGCTAAGGAGAGAAGACAGCGGCCATCCCACAAATGGCTGCTCCGCAGGCCCCCGGGCAGAGAGCTCGGTAGGGAAGCCAGCGCATTAATCCCCAGGACGGCCGATCCCCTGTTCGTCTCGTAGAGCTAGGGATGAAGGCAGCGCCCTAATCCCGAAGGAATGGCTGCTCCCCATGCCCCCCTGGCAGGCTGGGGAGGGGAGGCAGCGCCCTATCCCGAGGCATCGTCGCTCCACAGTGGTCTCGAGAGCTAAGGAGAGAAGGACAGCGTCCAAATCCCACAGGAAGGGAAGCTCCCCATTCGTCTCGCAGAGCTAGGGAGAGAAAAGCGTCCTAATCCCACAGGAAGGGCCGCTCCCAAGTGGTCTTTGCACAGCTGGATAGAAGGAGCACATAATCACGCAGGAAACGGCGCTCCCCACTAGGTCTCGCAGAGCTAGGGATAGAAAGCAGCGCCCTAATCCCGCGAAAGGCAGCTCCCCAGTGGTCCTCCGCAGAGCTGGGGATAGGAAGTAGTACCCTAATCCCGCAGGAAGGGCGCTCCCCAGTGGTCTCGCAGAGTTTGGGGAGAGGAGGCAGCGACCTAATCCCGCAGGAAGGGCCACTCCCCTGTGGTCACTCGCGAGCTGGTGAGAGAAGGCAGCGCCCTA